>NW_012027230.1:31370-45712 GCF_000956235.1 Wasmannia auropunctata
AAAAATTACCTTTTTTTCGGGTCGTACAGCTATCATAACCTGTCACCTGACGTAAATATTTCATTGGTACAAAAGTTCTGTAGCTCATATGTACAAAAAAAGTAGTTCGCGCGCATCGGATAACTTGCACGAATAATACAAGATCTTTGAGTTACGATTGGAAGCGTAGAAAAACAATTATCCCTTAGAATGCATTTTGTGATGATTCGTACACTTAGCTAAGGTAAAGACAGCAAAAATTGCGTCTAACAAGAAGTGCCGGAATTTGCAACAGAAGGCACTTCAATTTGTTAGATAAGGACATTGAATGTGTTGAGTGAGACAAAAGATATTGTAAGAAATTGATTTAGAGATACCACTGACACTGAAGAGTCTGTTTTATCGATCTCGTGCAAATTTTTCCGATTTTCCAGCATCGCCTTATATAATAATAATAATATTATATAATATATATTTAATATTATATACATATATATATATATATATTAAAAATCTATCAAAAGTTTCTTTAAATATAAACTTTATCTTTAAGAATAAAAAAAAAATTTTTCGTTACGACCATTTTTCGCAGAGTTATGCTTATTTAAAGTTATGCGAAATTTTGATACGAATTTACCTATGCGATAATTTTGTTGACCAGTATATTTATTATAAATACATTTTGGTTTATTATAAACTTATTTTAATAGCACTAATGCCGTGCATGGCTTATTGCCCTTCTTCACCACTTATTTAAATTTTAAATTTCTGAGCCTCTGAGATACTTACAAGTATTTTTAATCTTTTCTTTTCTTTGTTTCGAAACATAATAATATACGCAAAAGTTATAAAACCGAAAGCATATATTTAACACATTATATCCTTAAAAAATAAAAATATCTTTAAATAGATGTCCCTACAACAATCTCTCTTAAAACGTAAAAAGAACATTAAAATTTAAATATTAGCATAAAAACACCAAATACTGAATAACAGCTGAAATTACGCAAAAACTTACTACTAGGTAGGTGAATCTTTTATAAAAATGTCTTAAAAAATAAAAAAATATGTCAACACAAAAAATATTTACAAAATATGTAAAAAAGGTCCGAAAACAAATATTTCTCGATAAGAATTAAATAACTGCACAGAATTTATAGCTGTTTGAATTAGAAATAAATGACAACGAAAGTGACGTAATTGAAAAGTTAATCTTAAAATTTTTGTTATTATTAAAAAGATAACTAGCATGTCTCAAAATACATTAATGTATTCTTAAGTACCATAATTTCCCTTATTACTGCAAATTAAAAATTTTTGTTTCTTGTTTTGCAGCCATATTGAATTAAAAGATGTCGAGAACAAAAATCATATAAACATTTTTTTGCATTATATTTCAAAATACATATTTCACCATTTTTCAATTTGTCATTATTTATGTTGGATATAGTAGTGTAGTTGGATAATGATATTTGATAAAATATTTTTAAATTAAAAATTTTCTTTTTTATTATTTTATATTAGTAAATATACATATAATTTAATTTTCATGTGTTTTATCTTTTCAACAAAAATGGAGTTTATGAAAATTGATTGTAAAATATTTAACTATTTATTAATACAATGTAAACTAAAAAATCTTTTCAATACATTTATCAATACTCAAAACAATAGCATACAAAAAAATTAAAATAATTCGTATATTTCCAGAAAAAGTTTACTATGGAAAATATATAATATTAATATGTTATATATATATATATATATATATATAATATTTAATATTAATTATATATTTTATATATAATTAATATTAAATATTATATATATATATATAACATATTAATATTATATATTTTCCATAGTAAACTTTTTCTGGAAATATACGAATTATTTTAATTTTTTTGTATGCTATTGTTTTAAGTATTGATAAATGCAAAGTATATTAAAAAACCATAAAAATTTTATATAAAACATTTAGTATTATATTTTATCGTTTCAATGATAAAATATAATGACTACTTAATTAAAATCAAATATAAATGTTAGCTTTGAGTTGTTTCATCCCTTGAACGTCAAAATGAACACGTATAAAAAAAAGCGTTAAAAGTTTTTGTGCTTAACAATACATTTCAAGAAGAATTGAATTGGTTCTGGACACGTCCAGTTGTGACACGTCTCTTGTTCGAACTACTTTCTATTCAAAACTACTCTCTCCTTTCCTATTCATAAGACTCCTAATAATCCTTAATTACAGTTATAAAAAATTTTTATTATTTTTCCAAGTATAGTTCATTATCTTTTAACAATCATCTACAACCTGCATATAGTCGTACTTCGAATACCGTGCGGATTAAATATAAAAATACGATACGAGAAAACAATTGTCTCTACTATGCCCCGTGTATTAGCGAAGAGAAAATTAAAAAAAAAAGAAATAAACCTGCATCTTCCTGCGTCGTCACATTCGTCACGAGAAGCGGTCTTTTCAGCACACTTTTAGCATGGCGAGAGAATATAACGCGTAAGCTGGTATTGAGAGACGTGACACGCGAGGCATCCGAGAAACACACGGGACTCTATATCCACGTATGTACATACGGATTATCGACAAGTGTCCTGAAAGCAAGCGAACCGATCCGCAGCGGATGAAAATGCTTTCGCGTATGTACGTTTCGCGACAACAAACGGTAAATCGGGCCTTCAAGAGAGAGAGAAAGAGAGAGAGAGAGAGAGCCTTTTAACCTGATTGGGGTCGCGCGGCAGATTTCCAACGGACTATACGGTCTCGTGTCCGTTTGAAAGGAAAAAAAAATCACTCGCGGGTTGAGAGAGAGAGCGAGAGAGAAATGAGTCTTTCCATCGCACTGATGACCGCACGGTGACAGCACGACGCGCACGGCCGTGACGATTTGACTCGCGAGACGCGAGATCGACTGGCGCCGCGACTCTCTACGATCTCCTTTGTGCGGCCCGATCGATCTTGGACGGGAGCGTCCAAGTCTCGCGCGCGTTATCTGTCAGCGAAACGAAACGGCGCGGCCGCGCGAGAACGAGGCACTCCACACCACACCAGGCTAGCGGCTCCACTGACGGCACTCGCTCCGACTCCGGCCAACCTGACTCCGTTTCGCTGGATGGAACGCGCGTATATACTATACAGCGCGAACGCGCGCTACATTATAGTGTAGTTACACACAGTATGTTACACAAGGGCCAGTGCCGGATTTAAGAGAGGACGGATTGGGCGGCCACCCAGGGGCTCTCACAAATTGTGGATCCCCTCACGGAAAGATTTTGCTGAACCACCGACGAGACACTCTTAAAGACCGATAACTTTATGGGAGTTATCGTGGCAGTTTAGTAATTGCCAAAATTTAAGCAATTAGTCAATAATATAATATTAATTTTATGATTTATTAATAGATCAACGTTTTTTAGACATGTACATACATTGTAATTCATATGCATTATATCTTGCTAATAGTTAATTTTATTTAAAACTGCATTTTTATAGTTATCATCCGCGTTTGATTATCCAAAGAGATGGTAAAACAGTTGGAAAAAAAATGTAATTTTGCGGCAATATATATGATATTATAGCGTTAAAAGTATTTATACTTATTTATAAAGCATTTATATAATAAAAATCATGATCTTAATTAATGTATTATTCAAATAAATCGCAAATTTATGTCAAAAGTCGATAACATTGACACTCTGCAATTACCTCCGGGCCCACCGGGCCCATTTGCTGGCACGAAAATTTGCCCAGGGCTGACGGTCTTTAACAGTATCTCATCGGTAGCTGAACACAGATCTGAAAATAATTTTTTTGGAAACTCAAAAATGATGAGCATTGCTGTAAAATATTTTGATATTCTGGCAACTATTTTGAACTTCCAACAAAATTATTGTTAGTTAAGTTGATCGTTTGAATATTCATAATCCATTTAAATGAGTTCAATGATTTTGATTTCTTACAAATTAAGGACCCCTACTGATTCAGTCGCCCAAGGGCCCCCACTTCTTTAAATCCGCACTGACAAGGGCTCGCCACCGCGCCGCGGCGCACCTCGTGCACCTACACAATCACGCGACGAACTCATTGACTGCTGCGCGTCAATCGCGGCGCGTCTCCTATTCGGCCGCAGTGCACCGCGTGGACAAGGATAGCCCAGTTAACTCGCCAAAAGCGCGAGCGTGACGGAAAAGCGAACGCGCAATGGTGCCGAGAGATATTAATGCTAAAACTATTAGCAATCGAGATGATTGATTTGTACATTTTTCGAAAAATCATGCGAATTTATGAGGTATTTTCTGAGGTTTTTTCATGATTCTTCTTGCAATTTGTAATAATTAAATTGTAGTGATTAATTTACTTTCTTTCTTTATCCCCTTCTTCTTTCAAAAGGTATACACAAATGATCCATTTTAAAGACCAGTCGAAAATTGAGCCAGGCAAAAATGTTTCAAACAAAAATTGTATTATACAATCTCTTCACATAATTTTTCAAATTTCTATATAAATTTCAGAATTTTTCACAATTTTTATATATAACTTTATAACTATTTTAAAAATTTCGCAGATTTTTTTATAGGAATTGGAGCAGTATTCAGAAATGCTCAGAATGTCTATATCTTTTCTGGAAATCTTTATATATAACTCCGTTTATCCGCTAATATAAACAAGTATACTCACAATTAGGGACCCAAATATATCAATTCGTATTGTCCTGTGTCCATTTAGATCATTCGAATAATGTGAGCTCGACATGCTGGATTGACTTCAGTTGTCTAAACAATCTAAACATCAGCTGCTGTATTATCGGAACTAATAAGTAATGCTAGCTCCTATTATCGAAATTTATACTAACACTAAGTCAGCCTCTCTATTAATCAAACCATTCAATTATCCGAATTGTTTTATCCATGATAAAACAAAACTACTGTATGTGAAATATACCTAACATTTTATTTTTATGAACAATTCCATAATTTCTAAAGAAAATTTATAAACTATAATAGTATTTAATTTTTTTAGAATTCTTTTTATAAATTTAAAATATAAAAACTTCTTAGAAATTATGACATATTGCGAGAATTTCTCTTTATCAGAGATGTAATTTTATTTATTTATTTAATTTGATTTAATCTGCAAAAAATTCTTTCAATCATCTATAAATTGAAAATTATTTATTGATGTTTTAATTATTTTTTTCTTGATTTACACCCGATCAAACTTTTTGTGTTTTTAATATTATTTTATTTTTTCGACTTTTTTTGCATGGTCTTTCACTTTTCGCACTTATTAATTTTATGATACGCATAAAACAAAATTTTGATTAAATCAAATTTCATTTTGAATATGTATTGGGAAGAATAGAAATTATAAGAAAAAAATTATAAAAATAAACTTAAAATTTAATCTTAGCATACTAAAAACAAAGAAATTAGAAGATTTGATATAACAAAAGTCAATAACATAAAATAAATTACATTTAATGTCTTAGATATTCTTGCAAATGTTAAATTTTTTATTTTCGACTATTATATCGAGTTTTCTTTCTTTTTCAAAACATATTTGAAATCAAACAAATGTATAAGACATTCCAAAATTATTGGAAATCTTACCTTAAACGAAAGATTTTTTTTTATCAATATAAAATCAATTTTTTTTTTAAATATTACAGCATCAACAATTTTTGGTTTCAAGATAATAGAAGAAAGCTTTTTGCAAAATTTGAATCAAATTAATAATAACAACAAAATTATATTCTAATTAACTTAAGTATATAAAATATGCTTTAATGAATGTTTTATTATATAAAAATTATTAAATTATTGAAAAAACATACAATTGGAAAGTAGGAAGATAATCTCTGACATTTTCATTAAAGAAAAATCAACTTCAATTCGTCTAGTCTATTGAAAAGATGGTTTGAAATTATTTTATTATCAATTCTCTATCTATCTCTGTGGATCTGCTTTAATCTAGGAAAAATTATAACAAACTCATCCTTTCTAAAATATTTTCTGTACTTGAAATTTAATAAAAAAAAAAATGATTTTTTGAACAAGATTTATACTACTGAAGATGACTCTAAACTAGAGCTGAACCGTCTAGAAAATGTACATGGTTCTCGAAGATTAATTTCTTCCTTTTTTTGGAAGAAATACTGCGCTATAATTACCGCACCGATTCTCACTAGCCCAAAATATCTTAAATTAGTCAATTAAAATGATTAAATTTTAGAAAGCCTGTAAGAGCCCAGTAAAACGGATCTTTCACATTTTCAATGATAACTTCATTTATTTTAAAAATTCATCTCTTATTTGATTACATAGATGGAAGAACATATGGATCTTAATTTTGTACCGTTTCACATTTCTTGTGATGTAACTTTCAATACACACTGAAAAGAATCCAAATCGGGATCGAAATATTTGCGATATGATTATTCTATGTACGTATTAATTATTGTAAATATATATAATAATTTACGCACAAATAACTATTACAAGCTTTCTCTCTAAAATTGAATTATTTTAGAGCTTTACTTTTTTTATTTCAAATTGATTGTGATTGCTGATATTTATATTTTGAAAAAACATACAAATATATAATTTACAGCGTTATGTCATTTACATGACCTAAACGACTACAGTAATTAAAATGGAATAATTAGATACTCTACTACTAAATTAGATACTCGATAAGTTTGTTATTTTTTGCTTGAATTTCGTTTATTTATTTTCCAAACGTTAATTATTTGAGAGAAATATATTTTAAATTTTTTCAACAAGAAAAATTCTATTTTAAATGTGCCAAGAACTAGTATAATAAAAGAACTGTATTAAAAAGGCAAATTAATAATTTTTTATATGTGTATATATATATATATATATATATGTATATAAAATTTCAAAAAATTTCGTCTATTCCTGTTCTTTTCTTATACTTGTCTGATCTCTGAAGCTAAGGGAAATAAATTATATACGAATTGAGAAATAAGAAATAAATGTGTCCATTGGCTTTATTTAAAGATCAATCACCTTTTCTTCAATTAATAAATCATATATTTTATGCGCATTTTATATATATATATATATATATATATATATATATATAATATATAAACCAACATGGAAGGAAGGGATGGTTGTACAATGCAGTTAAGCGGGCATTTAACTCGCTATAAGCGAGATTATAGCACGCAACACATATGTTTGTACAAAAATCATAACTAATTAAAGTACTGTGTGTGTCTGTGTATACACCATGTATAAACAATGTGTTCAAAAAAATTTCTATTAACTGGCTTAGCCATAATTAACATGAATTCGGAATTCATATTACCTGACGTTTAAAATAAAAAAAAATAAATTAGAGAACAAAATTATTCTCCTTCGTTTCTATTAGATATTATCAAAGAACTTTCGATCTGTATCTATAGAAACAAATCAATTTACTTAAAAAGATAATCATTTTTTTCTAGCTATGGAAGAACTGTTATGTGCTGCTTAACTTTTCGCAATTTTTTGCGTCAATGCAAGTGTGTAAAATAATCTTCGCTCATGTAATATTTTACTTCTTCTCCCCTTTTCTCTACGTATATTTCTTCATGTAATAAATTTATCGTAAAAACGTAGTTATACGTTTTAGTGAAAAAAACATTATGTAAACTACACAAAGACATTATCCTATAACTGAAACGCAATTAGTTAGAAAATAAATTTATGTAGTAAATGAATAGTAAATGGAAGTTACACGAATAACTCGTTATATAATATTTGAGAATATGTCGTTATGATATTTCGTTACATCTTCTCTTATAACATACATAACGTATGTTTGTAACTAGTATACATTTGTTTTTTAAATCTGGACGTTAACAAAAGAGCGAAAATATAAATATTAAAATTGGTAATAAAAGAATAAGAAAATAATTATTACCAATATATCGACGTTGCTTGCTAATATATGTATTATACAAAATTAAAATAACGTGCTCCTTTTTCCGAAATTTAATTTATATATCTTTTAACACAATCAATTGCAAGTCTGCTATTATATACGCAATGGTATACAATTCTTTTATTGATTTATAATAAATACTTTAAAACAGAAATTTTAAATAACCCAAAGATTCAGCTGTTAAAAAGTATAAGATCAGATACATAAACAAGACGCGAAAAACTAATATGATATATACAATGACAATCAAAATACATGGTGATATTACAGACTTTACAGCGCAAAATTATCAGATATGATTTGATCGTAAATTGCGCATTGTTATATCATTGTAAATATCAAATTACAATACAAATCTACAACTTGCTATATTAATTTATTCGCGCCAAACTCGCATGTTACGTGACTATTTAGTGCGATTTCCCTGTATAAACAACCCATCTCTCTCGTTCAAAGAAGATTGTGGAGAATATGCCCTTATAAAGTCACTGCTTGTTAATGGTGTATATACATACATATATGTATATACAGGTATTAAAAAAAAACTTAGATTTTTAATGATAAATTCTTTGACCAACATGACTAATTGATCATTACTTAGAAATAATATCAAATTGCATTACGAATCTACAATCAAAGCTATCAATAACTTTCAGCTAATAAATGATTTAAAAGTAAAGCTTTATCGCTTTATTGAAATTAAATTTCAAAGTAAATAAAAAAATTACATTCTTTATACATATAATATCGAATAGAACTCATTAAATAAAATATTGTATCAATTTTAATTTATGGCTTAGTTATAAAGATTACCACATTATGATGTAAAATAGGAAGAGAAAAACAAGTAATGACTCTTTATTCTTAGGAAAAAAAAGGACAAATTGGTCAAAGGATGTCATTAAAAGGGTAGTTGAATATTCTGTATGTGCGTATTTATATAAATATAAATACATAAATATATATATAAATACATACACACACACATATATATATATATACTATATAGAATTATAATACATCTACAGTAATTAACAAGACAAATCTAATTCTGCACTGGGCAGTCTTCATTTTTCATTAATTAATTCTAAGTATGATGTACTTCAAAAACTCTATATACCAGGTGTTCTTTCCTTATCTATGGAGCGCGATTGGATTTGCTTATAAGCAACTCTCGTTAGAATTAAAAATAGAATTGTCACACAAAAGTAGTGTCATAATTATATATTTTATCATAAATCATGCGTTATGCATTTTCAGTCATCAAAACTGGTACGTAAAGTGATCTTTTATTATGGAAATGGGCATATAAATAATTTTTGCAATATTAATAATAACTAGCATATATATGTATATATATAATATAATATAATTAGTATCAAATTATTAATAAAATCTGTCTGGGAATAATACAAAAAACATTTTTTCAGCTTGCATTGAAGTATTAAGAGTTAAATATAAAACGTTTATCATGTTGTTTTCGAGGGACCCTTAATTTGAATCTCTGCTTGCATCAGCGAGTTATTGCAAAGATAGATAAAAAATGTTTTCCATATAATATTAACTTCCAATACTATGTCTCATATATACTTTATAAAAATTCCTTGCAAAATATTACATTCAGATCGCAAAACGTACCAGTAACGCGCATTTTCAGAAGACCTTTCCGAGTATCTATCTCAAAAGTGTCCCCATAGCTCGTTTGATTTACGTATGGATCCAAACTGCTTCGCATGTCTGGATGTGCCATACAATAACGGTAAGTTATTTACGTTTCTACATTCATTAGTACAGATAATAAATACAAAATGTTAATTGGCATTCATTACTTATATTTCTGTACTAAACCATATTGCCTTGAAATTCTAAATATACGATCGCGATAACATCTCTCATAGAAGAAAGCACTATCAGTATTAAAGAGATAGCACTAGTCAGTGTCTTATGATCTTTTAAAAAAATCATACAAGATCCTATAAACTCATTAGAATGCAGTCAAGGCTAGCTGTTTCATTTTTTTTTTTTTTTTTTTTTACCATTGTAACAATCTCCTTATGCATGTATCTCTAACGTTCGGAGCTGCTTCATTTGGACGATGGAATACATGATTATCTTTCTTTGCACCTTGTTTTTATATAAAGTCAACTACTATGAGTAGAAAATTTCGATTTCTATCGTATTTATCGATTTTATGAAGGACGGAAATGGAAAAATTAATTGGAATGTACGTATATTAACGAAAACTAAATTTCTTTTATAGAGGAGGGGTCAGATTTGATTAGAAATTTGAGTCAGATTAGTTAGAAATTTGTTGCAGATATAAAAAGGCTTTATACAAAAGACACGTGTTCTTTTTAAATTGTTTGCACAATTTGCAGTACAAATAAATTACACAAATATATCTGTATTCGTTAAAAAAATTTTTTCCATCTCCCTCTCCCTCCGCCACGTATTTCACATTTTGTTTGAATACTGGGCTGCCCTAATTTATTATATAGAATAGAGCGACACGTATTAAGTTATCACTCGTTTCTAATATTGTCCATTGTAAAAAGGAAAATAAAAAAAATATATAATTCTATAACTACTCCAAAAAGAAGTAGAAAAAGATTGTGCAATACCACTACAGATATAATACTACAGCTGCGTTTGGAAACTTGCTAAGAACATTTAATACGTTTCCATGCAAAAATAAAGAATATTTCTTCTCTCAATAAAGAAACAAAAAAATCGAAGCAAAAAGCATAAATCGCAAAAATACATCTCGGATATGCACTAATCTATATAATACAAAACAAAATATTCTCGTGAATTTCGAGCGACATAATATGTCATTTGTTTTCTTTTTCAAATAGAGGATTCTGTTCTTTTCGCAACGAAGATAATAGATTTGTATATTGGTATATATTTTTTCCGTCTTTAAAAATCTTACAGATATTCGAATCTCAATACGATTCATACCAGTTTATTCTGTGATTTGTATTCACTTGTGTCTAATTGTGTACGTTGCACTAATCAAGTTTATTTAATTGTATCAAAGCCTGCATTCCTATGGGAACTTTAGTCGAATAGAAAAGTGCAAACGAAGGCAGTGATGATTATGAGTTCAGGCCCTGGCGTTTCTCCTCTTCGAGCATTGCGTCGAGCTCATCTGTAAGATTGGCAAGCATATTCCCAATGTCGTTCAAAACATCCGCCGGTTCACCACCATTGGAATGATTGACCATGTGACCGCCGATATTACTATTAGGACCACCTGCCATGTACTCCTGTGCCCGATTGGCCCTCTGCTTTATCGTGCCGGCATTCTCATTAGCAAATGGCAATGAATCTGATTCTGTACTGGAACTTGACTGTAAATATAAAAGTAAAACAAATATAATATAAATTACACAAATATTCAATTTTGCAACAATGTTGCCAACAAACAGCTCAGGATAGGATACCGAGTAATTTAATATAAATAAACATAAATAAAAAATATATATCACATTATTTAAGTAATCTTCAGTTGTTAATTCAAATTATTAAATGTATATGTATACATGTATTAACATAATGTAATGCAAGTTCTTGCATTATATATTTTTGTAATATACTTATCTTCAGGTAAATATTAACAAAATTAATGATTTAATAAACACATCAAAAATACATTCTTCTATTCAAATAAAAAAACAGATTCAAACCTGCTGTAATCAATACTTCTAATATGAAAAATTTTTTAATAATACTGAATTCATTCATCGTTGTTATTATCTCGTTTCTAATCACTTTTCAACTTCTATAAATCTAAAGCAGAATAATTTTTAACATTTGCCAAAATGTCTTTTGTCCAGCTAAATTACAGAAAGACACATTGAAGTAAGGGGCTGTTCTCTATATTTTTATGAAGCAATGTTATATAAATTTTTAATAAATTAAATATTCTGCACTATATGTAAATATTTAGATGCAAATAAGAAAACAGCAGTATATAGATGTTAAAATTCATAAAAAATTAAATGGATGCAATAACAATTCTCGAGATCAACGTACTTTAAAACTAGCATCTGATCCGTTGCGATGCTGCAGGGCGAGAGTTGCGATTAGCTCATGCTCTTCGTTAATATTAACGCTGACGCTACCCCACGAACGTGACATGGAAGAAGACGGTCGATTTAGTTGTGACGGTGTGGAGGGTGCCGGCGTAGGCGCCGGTGGTGGTGGCACTGGGTGATGAAGCAGATGATGATGCTGATGATGATGTTGATGAATGTGATGATCGTCGCACGAAGCGGTTGGCACCGGCCCGCTGCAGTCTATCACGACGTCACCCACCGCTGTGCCGCTAACGCCGATCACGGAAGAACTAGTTGTGTCTCTGGAGCTCTGACGCCTTGGTGGTGATGGAGGACATCGTTTTGGAAGATGTGGACTACTTTCGAGTCCGTACGTTAATTGATATTTGTTATCCAAATCTCTCGGCAAGGATTTATATTGACCTGGTGTTGCAGTGACCTGAAATTATATGTATATAAACGGTTAAACTTATGAAACTATCGAACATCAGAATATCATTATTAGAAACAATGTCAAAATTATATTTCTTAAATTACATATCTCTCATAATATTGTTCCGCAACCTCTTCAACATGGTCAATTTCAAACTTAATTTAGACTCACTTTCATTGTCTTATTATTAATTATTACATACAGAGTATCCAAAAAATTCCGGCACACCTAAATAATTTCTGAATGGTTCGAGATATTGAGTTGAAATTTAGGGTTACAATAGCAAAATGTAATCTATCATTTAACACCCACTTCAACCCTCCGAGAGGGCAGAAGGGGAGAGCGGTTGAAAATCTTAAATGACATGTGGAGTCATGTGAGAGCTCGTTTGAAAAGGCTTTTTGAAACGAGAAGAACGCGAGGTCGCTAAGGTCTCTACGATTTTTTTTCGTGGAGTTATGCTCATTTGAACATCGGTATTTTTTTAGCACTAGCGAGGCCCGCGGCGAGGACGTGAGGAAGATAAGGCTTTGCGCGTGTTCCTGAGTGGATAGAAATGCATGTAGAAGAGCGTGTGTTTGTAAGGAACTTGCGTGAAGCCTTATCTTCCTCACGTCCTCGCCGCGGGCCTCGCTAGTGCTAAAAAAACACCGATGTTCAAATGAGCATAACTCCGCGAAAAAAAATCGTAGAGACCTTAGCGTTCTTCTCGTCTCGAAAAACCTTTTTAAACGAGCTCTCACATGACTCCACATGTCATTTAAGATTTTCAACCTCCCCTCCCCTTCTGCCCTCCTCGGAAGGTTGAAGTGGGTGTTTTTAAGATTAAATGATAGATATTACATTTTGCTATTGTAACCCTATAAATTTCAACCCAATATCTCGAATCGTTCAGAAATTATTTAGGTATCCCGGAACTTTTTGGACACTCTGTATATGTATCACGACCAAAACCAAAGCTATGTCGTAAACCAAACTGGTCGGTTTTTTTTTTAATGCACTTTGACCAAGACTTTCTCGATCACGATCAAGCACAAGTAAAATCGTTACAAAAATTCTCTTGAAATTAAATTTTTTGAGAAAATTATCATATATTTAAAATATACAAAATAAAAATTTACAATCTAACATGATCTGATTAGATCTAATATTCGTTATTGAATTTGTTTAGATATGAAACCGTTGTGAACTGTAAAATATATTTATATTTATACTGTAAAGTGTAAAAGATGTTTATAATAAATAATTATTTCTTTTCTCCCTAAACCTTATATTTAACATAATTTACATTATGGTATCACTGGCTAGAAAAAGTGATCAATTGTCTTAATGAAATCTTACGATATGATCGTGAAAGTTAAAATAATCCGATCAATTCACATAGCATCGAATTCGATGATTATAAAATGTGATATCTTTCAAATTTTATCTAATTCAGTTAACCAAATTTAGAAATAGTTAGTTATTTTACGATAGAGGTTTAAGCTGCGATACAGGCCGGTATGTAGATACATGCACAGATATATCATTGGATTGTGGCTTGGGTTAAGGTAGTACACTCGCGACAATACCATCCAAAAGTTAGGTCTTATCACGCGCTCGATGGCGATATTCCCATTGCCGCCAGTGAGAAAAAACATTTGGTTGTGCCTATCCATTGACCGCACGCACACGCAGATAAAATTAATTCAGACAGACGCAGACTAACGCAGCTCGACTGGCCGCCTCCTTCACTCGCCTCCATATGTCAATAAAAATCGAAAATTATATTTTTTAAAAGACTCTATTTTCCAAACTAAATGGTAAAAAATTATGAATTTTTTTCATAATATTCATTTCATATCCCTTTATCACATACTCGTTTTTTATTAATCTCATTTTTTAAAANCTA
>NW_012027230.1:45732-47657 GCF_000956235.1 Wasmannia auropunctata
TTTTAATTGCTTATATCTCAGTATTGAGATGGTCAATCTCATTCTAATTGACAAGCGTCTCAACGACTTCTAGTACAACATATAGTTTCAATTTCAAGAAATTCTCAATATTTTGAATTTGCGAGTGTACTACCTTAAAATCATGAAATCAGCACAAAATTTTCTCGCTTTCTCAATTTTGTTTCAATCATCCGTTTCAAATATCCGAAACAATCGAATATACCTTGGCTACGGGCCGTGGACGAACGAGGCAATGTCTTGGTCGTGGAAGAGTGCCGCCACCAGCATCCACAACGGAAGCATCATTTGTAGGTGTAAGATCGCCATCCTCAAAACTGCGTGGACGCCACTCGAGGGGTTGTGGATGCGACGTAGGCGCCGGTGATGGAGGATAGACAAGTGGAGCGTCTTCTAAACTTTCCAAGGATTTTCCTCGGGAGCTAGTACGGCCGACTGTATTGTAGTCAGTTGGAAACGCAGCGTACATACTTTTCCAAGTAACACAAGAAGTAGCGTCGCTTCCGCCCCTTTGAAAAGATCTAAGTACAGGCGAGGAACAATCTTCATCAGGCGATGGTAAATCAGGTCCACCTCGTTGAATAACAACGTCCTAAAAAGTCGCAAATTATGCAATCTATTATAATCTATTATATTGCGTAACATTGTTTACGATAATATATTGATCAAAGTAATTAGAATTTTTTTTGTTTTTTCTTACAAGCAAAGGGACCCAAATGTCCCCCTCTTTTGATCAGATTTTCATAAACTTTGAATATATCAAAATTTAAAAAAACAAGTTTAATAGTGGAGATACATAAAAAAATAATTTTTTTAAATTTATTATAATCTTTAAACCATTAAACTTTAGTTCTCATACATTTTTTCTCTTATATTATGATTTCGACAATATTTGCTTCGAACGAAAGAACATTCTTTTCCTGAGCGGTATTTTATCACTTAAAAGTGCATAAAGATACGTATATAAAAAAAGAAAAGTTCTTATTTTTGTCTAGAAAACAACATTTTCAAAGCTCATCAAAATCGGAGGAGGTTTCCCTTCCCTTGTGTTAGTAAATTCGATATTGATGAGGACAATAAAAAATAATGATTTACCTGCGTGTGTCCAGGATGTGGCGGCAGGCGCGCCAGGTCAAGTGGTTGTATACGTTTGCCAGCGCGAATATCCTTAACTCTCTTAATTGCTAACAATAATTTTTTCTGATGCCCTAATCGTACGATACCAATGTCTTCAAGGTCCTCCCAAGTGAGAGTTGTCACGTCTTCGACGGATCGCATACCCTGTTGATGAAGAGCGCCAAGATATTCCTCGAGCCTGAGAAGCCTAAGCCATTCTTCCAGCGATCCGGGCACGTGTTCTGGTAATCCATCTCCTATATTCAAATTGTCTATTTCCGCTTTTAATCGTTTCCTATGATTGGGTTTCTTGATGCCTATAATATAATATATAAGAGTTTAACTACTAGAATGTTTAACTACTAAGAAGAAATGTTTATTTATTTGTACTATACAGGATGTCTGGTACTCAATGGTAAAGCACTCGTAGGCAGGTAGAGTAGGCTAAATTGAATCCAAAAAGTCCTCTACCATTTTGCGATCTTCGCAATAATTATTGAGATACTAATATAATAATTAAAAAAAAAGTACGCCATGTGTATAAAAAAGTATCGTACATTACATTTTTCCTAAACCAAAAATATTATTTTAACAAATAAAAGTTGTCCAAAAACAAATATAAGATCATACAAGTTGCCAAGTATTTGATTAGACAGAGACAAAAATATTTTATTCCAAACTAAAAATATTTTTTAAATAAAATGTTTAAACTATCCAAAATTATATGCAGCAAAGTTTAATGTCATTGTTTTTCCAAATAATTTTAAGTTTCATAAAACAGACAGATCGGA
>NW_012027230.1:47677-49274 GCF_000956235.1 Wasmannia auropunctata
CATGGTGTGGTAAATATTTTTGTTTTAAACATTTTTATGAAGAGTATCATTATTGTACCGATTACAAACCATAACTTTTTAACTTATTTTCCGTGCGATTTGCAAAGTAGTCTAATATAATAAAATAACAGCTCAAGTAATGGTGTTGTTGTCGTCATGATTCGCTTATGTCACTGATTAGTTTTAATTACTCTTATCTTTTTTTTGTAGCTGTAAGTAAATACTACCTTGCTTAAATAATTGCATAAATATTATATTTGCATTATTTGTAATTTTATTAAAATCATTTTATTATATTACGTACTGTTATTATAGTTACCCTAAAAGATAATAATATAAATAAAAAATATTAATACAATTTTGTTGTTTTACTGTTTTATTTATAAGTTGTAAAGATGTATTCACTTCATGTTATGTATCGTATAATTAGATAATGTGAATAGTAAAGATTTATTTATTCTTTTTTCCGTTTTTCACCTTTTTTCCTTTCTGCGTTCTTGTTTCATATATATATATATAAAACCTGCAAAAAACTTCCATATCGCACAAATTTTAATTTATCAATGAATATTGCACATGTATTTCTAGTTATATTATTCTACAATAAAAATAGGAATAATTGACTGCATGTATGCGTCTTTCACTATTTCAGTCTTGAAACTAATTCACATTCAAATGCGTATTCAAATATTTCGCAAATATTGTCTGATAAGATAAATTTGATATTCTACATTCAAAATTTACTTTGTAAGTGTTGTCTAGCCGTGCGCGATAAAAACGATTCATAATTATACATTTGCAGAATGTTGCAAAAATAGATTTGCTTTTATCGTTATCCCTTGTTAAATGCAAAAATGCGATCAGAACGTGCTGCGTGAAGAATTGCTGCCTGCGCGCAGCGTAAACGAGTACAGATGATGTGCGTATAGAGACGTTTTTAATTATTTCTCAAAAATGATACTTTGAAAAATGACTTTATCACACGTGGTTGAATTCGTATTAAAATAATCTTTAATTTGATCATAAAACAATTTTTTTAATTAAAAAAAAATGAAGTGGGGAAAACATTAAAAAAAATAAAAAATAAATTTTTATTACTATTATAAAGTACACTTCAAGTCATTCAACTTTGATCTAGAATATTTTTTTCTATCACTCATAGTTTTGATGATATTCACGTCGGAAGAAAAAAACCGATTTTTTCAAGGGGTGATTTCATCCCTTCAAAACGGAATAGAGCACCAACTAAAAATAGTTTCGTACTACGGATGAACTGCTCTACTTTTACACAAAGTTTCAGATTTTTCAGAATTTTCGGATTCCCCTAACTTTCCTTGTCAGACAGAAAAAAAATCAATTATTTTTCAACAATATCACCCCCTTAACGTGCGACTCAACATTTATTTAAAAAATGCAAACCTTATTTTTGTCCATAATTCATAATTTAACCTTCAAATGGTACACTTCTTTCGATCCACTAATGGAACAATGGTGCGAATTTGGATTTGACAACTTAAATTGTACATCTTTCCTGAGGATAAAAACAGAAATGTTTTGAAAACCCCACTTTTTTGGGGTAAAATTTTCTCACAAATCC
>NW_012027230.1:49294-49991 GCF_000956235.1 Wasmannia auropunctata
TAACACTACAAGATATTGACAACCTACAAGATGTCGCAAAATCGTTTGTTTCAAATGTAAAATCTAATATCCCAGCTATTGGAGTTGAAGAAATTTATAATGCAGACGAGAGTGGCTTCAATCTTGAACTACATTCTGGACGAACATTGGCAAACATAGGACTAAAAAAAATTGAAGCACTGGTTCAATCGATATCTTCTACAGCACATAATTACACTATAATACCGATTATTTCGGCAGACGGACGTCTTCTTTCACCACTGTATATAGTTTTGAAGAAATCTACGGGAACATTTGGACCACGGGTGCTAAAAACCCTATTTCGTCCAGTTAACATTTACGTCGAAGCTTCAAAATCAGGAAAACTAACGTCTGAACATTTCAAGACTTGGTTCAGCAAAGTCTATTTACCGAATACTGGTCGTAAAAGCATGCTTCTACTCGACTCATGGACGGGACACTGCCCAAGCCAGCTAGAGCAGTTGATTCCATAAGATAAAGAGGTACAATTTGCAACCATTCCAAAGAAGACGAGTATGATTCAACCTTTGGATGTATTTAGTTTCCGGATTTGGAAAAATTTCGTGCGAACATTTTCGGATAATGTAATTCTTCAAGAGATTGATATCAATTTGCACTCCCGTAATGAAATAATTAAATTGCAATCGCTAACCCACAATCAGTTTTCTTCGCCTAG
>NW_012027230.1:50011-52326 GCF_000956235.1 Wasmannia auropunctata
GTGTGCTCTTCCGATCTCAAATATAAGATCATACAAGTTGCCAAGTATTTGATTAGACAGAGACAAAAATATTTTATTCCAAACTAAAAATATTTTTTAAATAAAATGTTTAAACTATCCAAAATTATATGCAGCAAAGTTTAATGTCATTGTTTTTCCAAATAATTTTAAGTTTCATAAAACAGACTTAAAGTGACCAATGGAATCATAATGAAGCAAAAATTTGACCATTATGTAAAATTTGTTTCTTTTTTTTTAATAATTTTTAAATGATTAGTATGTCGATAACTATTCCAAAGATCGCAAAATGATAAAGGACTTTTCGATTCAATTTAGCCCACTCTACCTGTCCACAGCGTTTTAACATTCAGCACCGAACACTCTGTATATCTACATATAAGTAATATCTACAAATTAGATAATTCAGATTCAATGCTTAGACTCGCTATTACGACTGTATACTCTACCTATAGCCGTGAGATCCTCCGGTGTCATGCGCGTTATGGTAGCAAGGTCATAACCTGCGGAAGCGAACAAGGGGAAGTATTCCTCAAATTGAAGCTCAGTTAACCAAGCGTGAACGACGTCGAGGTCTGCCGGTCGGTCAGGATGACTCCCGAGGGAACTAATGGAGCATCTAGGAGATGAGGCAAGAGCACCGGGTCCTCTAGGTCCCAAGTGATATCCAGACGCTCTTCCAGAATCCAATGACGCCGTAGAATGTCTAGAGCCGGAACCTGATCCAGAACTACCAGGACTGTCTCTACCAGGACTCTGGGTCATATCGATACCTAAAAAAATATCATAACATTCATATTTCATTACATTATTTGTAATAAAAAAAATTATATTATAATGTCTTGTAAACAACATATTTTAAGCTTGACGCTCTTCTTTTAATTTTCTTTTTTCTAATTTTAAAATAATAATAAAAAATACATCGAAAAAGCATCTTTATCTTCATTTTCGTTCATTTTATACAGATAAAAAGTCATAACATGTATTAAAATATTATATAAGTTAACGCAATGTAATAATTTTATAAAAATAAGTAAGAAACTCGCATCTCAATCTGTACTGACAAGGGAACACAACCAATTAATCCTCCTCCTCCGATTTTAATGAGCTTTGGATATGTTAAAATATAGACAAAAATAAGGTTTGCTTTTTTTTATAAATGCTGACAAGGGAAGTAGGAAACCCGAAAATTTAGAAAAATCTGAAACTTTGTGTAAAAGTAGAGCAGTTCATCCAGTAGTACAAAACTATTTTTTGTTGGTGCTCTATTCCGTTTTGAAGGGATGAAATCATCACTTTAAAAAAATCGGTTTTTTTTCCGGCGTGAATATCGTCGAAACTATGAGAGAAAAAAAATGTTCTGGATCAAAGTTAATTGACTTAAAGTGTGCTACTTTATAATAGTAATAAAAAAATTTTTTTTAATATTTCCCCTACCACTTTGCATTTTTTTAAATTTTTAAATTTTTTAATGACCAAATTAAGTTATTTTAATACAAATTCAATTATGTGTAATAAAATTATTTTCCAAAGTACCATTTTCGAGAAATAATTACAAACGTCTCTATACGCACACCATCTGTACTAGTTTACGCTACGCGCACGCAACAATTCTTCACGCAGCACGTTCTGATCGCATTTAACAAAGGATAATAATGAAAGCAAATCTATTTTCGCAATATTCTGCGGATGTATAACTATGAATCGTTTCTATCGCGCACGGCTAGACAACGCTTACAAAGCAGAATTTGAATGTCGTAGAATGTCAAATCAAATCGGTGTAAATAACTTATTGCGGGAACAGTCTGTACGTATAATCACAGACGTTTCTTATCTTATCAGATAATATTTGCGAAGCATTTGAATATGAATTGATTTTAAGACTGAAATAATGAAAGACGTATACACGCAGTCAATTATTTTTATTTTTATTATTATAGTATAATATAAATAGAAATACATGTTGTGCAATATTCACTGATAAATTAAAATTTGTGCGATATAAAAGTTTTTTGCGTGAACTGTGGTGTGTCTCATCGTCCGAAGGTACGTTATAATTTACATAAATAATATTTTGCATTTGATTTTTATATTTTTTATTTTATTACATATTTATATCTTATTTGAGTATTTTTTAAATTTTATTTAATGAATAAATAAGATATTCTATGGAATTCTGTTTTGACATAAAACCCTTATAAAAATAAAATATTAGGATTATTCAATTGGCTAGTAATTACTTGCTTTTAGTATTAAAAGCATTGTTGTTTAGTACTTTTGGTACTCAAAATATTCAA
>NW_012027230.1:52868-66934 GCF_000956235.1 Wasmannia auropunctata
AAGTGACTGGAGTTCAGACGTGTGCTCTTCCGATCTTTTCTAAAAATAATTTCAATGAAAATTAGGTATTTTAAGAACAAATCTTGCCAATTTATAAAGTGACTTATTAATAAAAACCGTTTACATAATTAAAATTATATTAAAAAGTACTGTTCACATTATCATGGAAGTTAAGACAGATGGGATAAGATTATACATACAAATGTTTTATTTGTTATTATAACGTAAAAAAAGGAAACATATATTTATGGAAAGAATGTTTATAACGTAATGTAAAAAAAAGAACATACAATGTTTATATATGTGTAAAACGCTAAAAATAGGCACCGATCTGGCACACACTATTTGAATTGTACAAGTGCGAATATGCACCACAACGAACTTGTGAAGTTAATATTTCGTTAATCCGCACGAAATTGAAGCTGTGCATGTTCGTACCTGTCACCTGAGATACCGGGCATATTTAACGTAGTGGGGATAAGCCGCGACAAATGTCTCTGTGCAAATGCCAACAATTCGAAAATTTTCGCGGTGCGAATTCGCACTCTTGTACCATTTGAAGGTTAATATTCAATATATATAATATTCAAAGCTCATTAAAATTAGAAGATCAGTTGGTAAATAAACTTGCCTGCAGCTATATTAATGTGAAATATATACATATATAACATATTTAAAACGGTAAAATTTCTATTAAACATTGCAACAATATATTCATAGACTATTTCCAATTTTAACAGTTGTTTTTTTTTGAACATTATATGTATAATAATGTAACAAAAAACAATTAAATACGCACATTAAAAGCTCTACAATTGTATAACTTAAACTTAGAATTGTTACTGAAAATAATCTATATCCTTATAAAAAATAATTATTTGTATTACTTTTTCTACTACTAATTCAAGAAACAATTTAGTTTAAAAATTTATTTTAACTTGAACTTAGTAGTTATAATTTTTATGAGAAAGAGTAACCAGAATAGACATACAAATTTGTTATTGTGTTAATATCCAACAGTTTACGGTAAATATTTGAAATGTAGTAGTTGATATTCGAAAATGATATCCCTTGCACTCTTCGCATTAAGAAAGAATTAGTCTAATAATAATAACATCGTGTAACTCGCACCTTGATCTTCGGCGTGGGCATACTTGCCGATCACCGGCGGAAAGGCAAAACCCGAATGCGTAAAAATAGGTCCTGGACTTTTTCCAGATGGCATCCCGTAGGAACCATCGTCTGCCGTGCCTCCGGGGCCGCTTCCGGAGAGGAAGCAGCTATCTTCGCTGCTAGCATATCCAGCCGAACCAAAAGAGGAACCGGAGTGTCGAAATACGTCTGGTACAGCTGGTGGCGCTACTTTCTTCGCTTGAGTCACGGCTTTAGATGGCCGGCTCATACCGCCAACTGTAACATGTAATAGAGAAAAGTTTTAATTCCTTGTTGCATATAGTATCTCGTCTCCTCAGTTCTTTTTTTATATTTGTGCGCATTTCATAATTGATTTGTATTTATAACATTTTATACTTTTACATTCCTGAGACTTGGATATATAGATAACATAAATTAAATATTTATAATGTTAATTTGTTACTATAATTCGACATTTTCAACATATTAGAGCAACAAAATAAAAAAAATTAACATATTTTAATAATACAATGTTTGCGGATTATTCTAAGATCGAATTCATGCGAGCAACTAATTCTTTAGAGATCGGATAACAGAATTCAGAACGAACGGCACGAGCGGCCGGGATAAATAATTTATTTTCAATATGTTAGAGCCAGCAACAAAATCAAAAACGACATATTTTAATAGTATGATGCTTATGGATTATTTTAAAATCGAATTCATGCGAGCAACTAATTCTTTGAAGATCGGGCAACGGAACTTAACGAGCAGGGCGTGCTATGTAGGTTTTCTGCTGTTTTGCTTGTTTATATTTATTTTGCACAAAGTTGGTACGTTTAACTATGAAGACTAACTTGAACACAAAGAAAATTATTTGTATGTGATCTAATTTGTATATGTGAGTTGATGTGTGGTTAATCATAAAGGTACGACAACAGTTATGGAAAACATATTGATGATAGAGACAGGAAGACATTCAAGGTCTTATTAGAAATAGACTTAAAAATTTAAAAAAGTGTGAAATCATGTACAGAATGTAGAAGATGTACAAGGCTTCGAAACGAAGCTTTAAAACGCAAAAAAAATTACTGAAGGTATAGAAGGAAAAGGAACAAATTAATTAAGAAGTTAATAACAAAAAAGATAACATATTACGGATTAATTATAAAACAACATTCGGATTCATTGACGATATGGCAAATAAAATATGGTCAACATCATGGTGTAAGAATATAAGGTAAAACGTGAAACATTGCGCATAATGACGTAGCTTGAAATTTCGACCAATCAGTTGTTCCCTACGCGGAGAAGCGCGTATTTTAAATATAGTAAGTTAATTGGTAATGAAAACATATACATATTACATAGATATATGTATTAGTCTCGGCAATATTTAATTAGCATTTTGGGGAAAAACTGATTGGTTCACTGCTCCCTATTACTTTTACGACGACTGCGCATCCACCAGAATGTTTCACCTTCTATTTTTTACATGGTCAACATATTACCATAAAATTTCTATTGACAAAAATCCAATGCACTCACACTTCTCATCGAAACCAGCTTCATAGTGTAAAATCCGTGTCACATTATCCATTGGAGATTGAGGATTGTGAGTTGCACACCAAAAACGACCGGAAATCGATATGGATTAAAATTAGATTATCTGACTAATCTAAATCTAATCTCCAATTCGCAATTCTTGATCTCCAATGTACGAGGTAGGGTCAAAAAGTTCCCGGAATTGGTCAATAACAATTTATTGAAATAATATACAGTATTCTTACATTATTGTCCTTCAAAATACTGTCCTCCTGCATTTACACATTTGTTCCATCGTTCATGCAACTGTTTAAAACATCCCTGGAAGCCATTTTTGAAAAGCCATTTTTCCTTCAGCTGCTTCGTCGTATTTTTTATCACCTCTGCTGAATTAGCAAAACGGTGTCCCTTCAATTTCATTTTCAGTCGTGGAAACAGGTAAAAATCCGCTGGTGCTAGGTCGGGAAAATAGAGAAAGTGTTCCAGAGGGGTAACATTGAAATTGAAGGGACACCGTTTTGCTAATTCAGAAGAGACGATGGAAAATACGACGAAGCAGCTGAAGAAACTTTCCAAAAATGACTTCCAGAAGTATTTTGAACAGTTGTATGAACGGTGGAACAAGTGTGTAAATGCAGGAGAATAGTACTTTGAAGGACAATAATGTAAGAATACTGTATATTATTTCAATAAATTGTTATTGACCAATTTCGGGAACTTTTTGTCCCTCGTATATAGTGTGACACGGCTTTAGTGGCAGCGCGCCGAGGCCAAGAGAACTTTGGACAACTATAATCATTGCTCCCGTCTCAATAAAAAGTTTTGAGAAATTATTTAATCAATTTACAAAAAACTCTGTTCTCAAGACTTATTAAAACATACGTCGAAAGCTATACTCAAAATAATAATGAAAACTTCAACGCTGCGGTGCGGCAAATTCGCTCCAAAGAATTTTTTTGCATTGAAAATTATAGAAATTTCTGTTTTTCTAGCAGCCTATACTTTTAAAGACTATTCACTTTTATTAAGAATCATGGAGGTGTTGGGAACAAAAAATTGGTTCCATAAGCCAAAATTTTCGTCGATTCAGCATGATGCCGAACGATTAAAAAGCGAAGAAATTGCCAAGTGTTTTTACGAATCACAGAAAGCTAAAATGGGTCGTAAATACAAATTGCTAAGTAGATTTATTTGAAAAAATAGAGAGTATACTTTATATAGGCTTCCGGAACAGCTGATTAGATGTAAGTAGTCAAATCCATAGTTAAATATAAAATAATATTCTAAACTTTTAACTCAATTTTCTCAAAATCTCAAAATATTATTCAAATCTGTGGAAGTGATTACTAAAAAACTATTAAATATATCACTTTGAAATTTAACATGCTTATGAAAGAAAGACATTTATCGTCTGAACTACAACGATATTTATATCGCAATAGTTTTTTAATGCTAAAACAGACTAGAATTTTAGCCAAAAATCACACTTAATTTTTGAAAAGTTGCCGTTTTGTTAAATTTTAATCTTTAATATTGTAATTTAGACAATGACAGTTATATTTCAAGTCAATTAGTTTAGCCTTCCATCATTTCCACAGAGGAGAAGTGTCCTCTTTCTGTAGTCCTCATTTAATATCATCTATACCTACTTCATTCACTAGGTAATTCTACGATAATCAAAAATACCCCATCATAATTTATCAAAATCAATAAATACTTCTAAAAAAAAATTAATCTTATTTGCATCAATATTTTTCTCTAAAAAAATTCTTAAAAACTTTTTCTGATCTAAAATAAGGTACAGCAGTATTAAAGCGCTTCCAAACAATTCAAATTTATAAACAATATATACAAAAATACATACAAACACTAACAATATTATATATAAACTTTATGTAGAAATAAAAATAAGTAAAAAGAATCTGATTTGTCTCTTCGAAACATTTTAACATCGAATTAAAATATGTTTAAGATTTACTTTCTGCCAAAAATCAAACTTTTCATTTAATTTTAAGATGATGGATGAAGAATGAAGGAATAAGTAATTATAGTTTGGTTACATCTTGTATACGATATATCGCACTTACGATGTAATAGATTTTTCCAACTACCATAAATGGCTCTGATGCATTTGTTCAGGGGCGTACTGCTCGGCAGTACTGTTGTGTTCTCACGCGGGGCGCGCAGATTGCCTTCGGAACAGCTCCTAAACAGGTTCTGATTGACACCGATCTTGCTCACGGGCATTTCGTTTAGGTGTAATTTCGCCATTAAATTTTCCGGAATTCCATGAGAAAGCCAGGTCTCTATAGCGGGATCGCGAAAACTTTTGTAGGTGGACGACAACTTTCTCGAGGACTTTTGCAGAAATCGTTTTCCAGGTGGCAAGGGCGGAGGACCCAGACAATTCGTTACGGCAGTGATCGCCATTGTAATCTATTGGAATTTATTCCAAATCGTTTTGAATGTAGACAGAATTTTTAAAATTCTGATGCACGATTATCACCATAAATTCACATGAGTCACACTTTAGTGACGTTCCATTGATTTCCTTTCATATATCTCGACAATTGGCACTTATTAATATCTGATATTTAAGAGTCGATAGAATCTGTCTCAAATACATTCATATTATTAGAAGAAAATTATTACACAGATTGCTTTTTACCAATATTAATTGTGCTCTATATAAATATTTCTTCAAAATATAAAACTTATAATCACTTCTCTTATGTAATATTATATGTAACACATATAATCACCATTAACATTTCTTTTAAATTACTTAAATTAAATTACTTATGCTATTTTTATTTTTATTATTATTAGAAAGAAAATAATCCAAATCTTAACGTTGCTTCTGTAGCTTGAATTTTTCAATCTCAGCTCATAAAACAACCATGAAAAAATATATATTTTTCTGCATCAGTCACACAGTTACTATTTGTCTTTAAACGAGACCGAGAGCGAAAATTACATGAATCAAATTAAATTTAGCGCATGTTTTTTGACACCTCACGTAATAAATTATTATTTTACTTTATTAAATTCACCGTAGTATATTTTTTATTAATATTTAAAGGTGATTTGTTTAGCTTAATTAGACTTAGTCAATATTATTAAAATTATTATATGTAAATTTGATTTAACAGATTTGTTAAGTCAATCACTATACAGAAATCTGAACAAAACACTTGTTCATGGGCTGTACACACTAATAACTCAGCATATAAAAGAAATTATTTACACAGTATGGCAAAAACATTAATTGGTTTAATCGCTTTTTGATAAAATAGTAATTTCGTTTGAATTACTTAAAAATCAGTTTATCTTACAAAAATTAAGAAAATACACAATAATGTATCGAATTTGGTCGATCAAACAACTTGACTGATCGTCAAAAGTCTTATAAAGGAAAAGCACAGAGACAGTCCCAAATACAACTGTTGGAAAGTGTGTGGTTTAGATAAGCGCAGGCGCACGTACGGATCGGTGAAACGGCACATTGATGGTGACAAACGCGAATGGAGATCGAAGGTGGGTGAACGGGTTCCGGAGTCTGTGGCGTGGGCCGCGATTCTGCTAGAGTATGAGTGGATAGCATGAAAAGCACGGCATGTGAATCGACGCAATATATGGGAATATTGAAAGAACATATTGAATGACAGCAGAAAAGGCAGGACTAAGATATCTGACGTGACGGAGAAAAAAATCTAATAGATCTCATTGACTATTTGACAAGTTTTGTGTAAGAATGACGGGCGGTTCGCAATCAGCAGGAAATAACATGCGCATTTTCCTTCCATTTTATAATACCCACTAAAACATTTTTTTTCTAGAATACTCTTCAGAGTGTTTCAGAGTGATTCTAGAAAGTACATTCCAAGAAGAAAATATCGATAGATGTATTAAAATATTTTTATTGTAGATTAAGATTAAAAAAATTGTAAGTTAATATAACTGGTACTGCAATTTTAATCCTTCGCATAGTAGTCATGATATCCAGCGATATTTGGCTGACCAATTCAAGGATGATTCCAGGACATTCCCGATAAAAGTCCTGGTTTTTTCAGCTCAATTAATTTTCATTACTTAATTTTTATTGATTTGCGCAATATTATATGCTTTGTACTCAAATTAGGATTCTAAATGACAAATCAATTAAAACAAATTTAGAATACTATTTGTCGCTTTATCAAGTGCTTGTCTTATTGCATTTTTAAGAGAAAGCTTATGCAACCACAAACTTTTCCAAAAACAACGTTACCGATGTTTTCGACAAAATTCCTGCACACGCGCAAGAAATATTTCTTTTTTCCTTCTTTTTTACGATCGAATTTTTTTAGAATAAAAAAATGACAAAAATTTAAGGTCAATCCCGAAATTCCAGAAGTTTTCCAGGAATTTTCGAAGACGCATTAAATTTCGAAATAATTCCAGCATTCAAAGACATTCAAGGATCGCTGGACACCTTGAGAGTCCATTGAGGCGATATTTTCTGACATTGGTGACCGCAATCAGGTTTTTCATACTTCGCGGAATACCATTAATGACTCCTGCACATGCAGGACGCGTCACGCTAAGGAATAACACGTGAGCTACGCATTGACCAATAGGCGTATAACTTTTCGTCATAAAAATGATTTTCATAATTTAATTGTTTCTCTTTGTCAAAATTTATGGGCGCAAACATCCTGCTGTCCCTTCCTTTTGCGTATAATGCCCATGGTCACTACCAATTGATCAAATAAAAACGCCGTTAGCACTATCGTTTGTTAAAAATTATAGAAACACATGTAAAATGACGGTGACAATGACATTCTTTAAATGTAAATTTGTTAGGTCGGATGTAGAATCGTAATATTTCCATTAATAAAACATAAACATAGAGAAAAAATAAACACATTTATGATACAATTCAAACCTTATCAATTAATCTAATAAAAACTTAATTAGTTTAATTGTTATTAAAATCTGATAATCTGGGTCTGATAATCTTCTTTCTTATCTAAATAACTCACATATAGCTATACATGGTTTGTTTCGTTATTACGTGCACACATGACACAAAATATACAATCGTATTTCTGAATACAAAATTAAGTATCAAAAAATAAAACTTTACGAGATATTTCATATTGTATATCAAAAAATATAAAATAAAATATTTGTTATACATGTACAGATATAAACAGTTCACGCACACGCATGCATACACTTCTTTTTTAATGACTTTTCTTTTATTTTTCCATAATTTCATATGTAAAATAATAAGAAAAATCAAGTAAGAAAACATAATTCCATGCAATGTAAACACAAGTCACTTACGTATACAGTAATCTCTCTAATTTTGGCCTACCTACGGGGCAATAAGAACGGAATGCCAAAATTACAAAATGCCCTCACCATACACGAATCTGCCAATCACACAATCTTTATACATAATCTTATTACATTGCCCTACCTTTTATAATATGGAAAGGACATGGCATTAGTGTTTGTGGAAGTATGAGAAAAAATGCAAAGATTAAAGAAGCCAAAGTTAGAGAGACCACTGTATTATCAAAAATTCGCAACTTTATTTAACGTATAGAATAACTTGATTCACACTCATCTTCCTAGAAATTATCAAAATAAAAAAACTAATAAATAATTACTAAATAAATAAATAACTAAAGTACAGTTTATATAATACAAAATACACTAATAATTTCTGAGAAATTTTTTTCTTTATATTAAATTTCTTTCTATCACATTAAAATCATAAAATATTTCAATTTTATTTATACTATTAAGATAATCATCAGAAACTGTCTCTAACATTGATTCTTTTAATAAACAAAATTAATTCGTATCAAAATAAAAATAATAGGATATTCGAATTGCTGATTTTAAATATGATATTAAAGTATCAAAATTAAAAATGGGGAAACTGACGGATGTAAAAATAAAAATTTTAAAACACTTAATGCTTTATGAAATTAGTAAAAAAAATACAAATTCAAAAAATGATATTAAAACTTTAATAGCGAATCTTTGATGGTATTTTAATACCTTAAAATACTACCAAAGATTTGCTATTTAAAGTTTTAATGTTATTTTAGGTATACTCAAATTACGAGAGAATTCTCGATAAATGTGATAATCTATACCATTATTAAAACGACGAACTCATTATTACATATTATTTTTGTCATAATCTTTTAATTACCTTACAGTTAATCATAAAAAGATTTCAAATTTAATGTTATGCTTTATTGGAAGATTATTATTATTTAATAATCTATTATTATTAGTCAATAATTTATTATTATTTATTTAAAGATTGTTATTATTTAAACATTGTTATGTATTATAGACGATTAAATGGAATATTAATATTAAATTATATTCTTAAATTTTATCATATAAGTATAATATAATTATGCATTAATATCTTTTAAGTAAAAAAAGCACATCTCTCGGAAATGATACGTTTACTTTCGAGAATCAACATTTATTTTAGTTATAACTATTTCGCACTTATATTACTAACAGCTGAACATTTCGTGATGTGTTGCTGCTACTATTGCACATTAAAACAAACAAAACTGAAAAGCAGGTGTGCGTTCCTTCATACATAACTGAACAACGGATGTTCGCGACACGCGATCGGTACTGTCGAGAAAGTTTGATCCACATAGCAATATCTATAACACAGATATTTTTTTAAAGCAAAATAATTTTTTAAGGCAAACTGCACAATTATGTAATAATAAAAATGTAATAATAATCGATACTTAATATCACATAAATAAAATTGTATTACAATTCAACTTTAATTATAGCCTCTATAATATTTTTCCCAATGTAAAAATATTGAAAACTAATATATTCTCTTCTTCTCGGAATTTTTATTGGAAACATTTCTTTCGCAACAAATACGATCGAGAAATAGAAAAATGTCTAATTTAGAACTTAACTCCACGTTCTAACGAATAAACGTACCTATTTCATTCATTAAAACAAATTTCCTGAACCTATCATATATTACCTGGATTCCATTATATATTCTATTGTATCAACCACCTATTATGAGCTATTTTCTCGTTAGTTAATGTCACGAGCATCGATGTAACAAATAAAAATAATGCATCGAATCACGAAATTTTTCAGCAGAAGCCGGCATATTATAATAATACTTTGAATGTGCATACAACAGACGAGATTTTTTTATCGTATCAAAATAAAACAAATATTTCCTCGGAATGAGAATGTATATAAATACAATATGTTCTTTTAAATATAATGCAGAATAAAGCAGTGTGTATAGTATACCGCTATTACGGTATCAATATATTTATTAATGATATCATATAATATCATTACTGTAATAACTACATTATTTTAATTTATTTATTGTATTAATGATTAAATCTTTATACTTCGATTAATCTCCCTCTCCCTGCCCCCTTCCCCCCCCCTCTCTCTCTCTAGTTGAATTCTTTTACTATTTCAATAAATACATACGTCACTATCATTATATGTAAAAATAATCCAGTAGATATACTTATAAAAAAATGTTTTTTTGTCTATACTATAACACAGTCAAAGTTCATCAAAATTGAGAGGAAGAAGAGGGACATGAATCCAGAGAAAATCACCGTCGAAATTTGATAAACGCTCTGTTTTGAACATGAAAAAATTTTAAGGAGGTCAAAAGTTCGCGTGAGACGATATTTTCTTGTTAGAAAATACAACCTACATTTGCTAAATATTTCTTCCTTATATTTAATTAAATATAAATTTATGTCATAGAATATTAATATACATTTACGAATTCTCTACAATTCTCCATATATAAAATACAATAGTAATACACGTTAGTTTCTTTTTTGCTGTTTGGTATATTAATGTTATTTTTCATTACAGAACAGTTTGTCCGAAACAATTACCACCAACGAAATTACTATAAAAAAAGTAAAAAATGAAGAAAGTGACACATTACGACATTCGGTTGATAGAGCAGACGGAAATTATAAATGACGGCAATCATCAGATCACGTAAAACATGATAATATACAGAATATCGTGATAGGAAGCTATATCAAGTGCAAAAAATCAGAGCGATAAACACGTAAAAGATGCAATCAAATATGAGCGCTATGAACTTGCAGAGGCAAGAAACGCCGTTAAATATATCGAACTTTTTGTACTTAAAGCATATAGGCTTGTTCTCTCTTTAAAAAACAGACCTTATGAAGCATATTATCTATCAGAATTTTACGAAATCGAAGGATTATGACAAAACAGATGAGCAAAGAACAATATAAACATTTAGTAACTAACATAAAAACATGAATCCCAGAAGTATACCAGACTCATTATTTTTCGTACCGGCCGTACTACATTGGGAAGATTACGGTCGAAATTCGATGAACACGCCACTCTGGTTAGACACAGAAAAGTTCCAATGAGGTCAAAAGTTCGCGCGAGCGATGTTATGACTTTTCGGGATATATCACTGATGATCTTAAACCATTAATTTTTAACCAACAGTCTCACGCCGTATTTAGCATTCAAAAGGTACATTTTGGTAAAATTCCTTAGATTCGTAAGTTTGTATTTATAATTGCGTTTCTGTTGAAAAACCGAAAGTAGTCTTCAGACGTAAAACAGTTTTATAGAATCTTGAGAATAAATTTAATATTTGTATAACCCTGCATTTGTAATCGCAATTCAAGTGCACAACTCTTATAAATATAAAGTTTGTCTTAAAAAAAAATCTTATATATGTATATGCATTGACAGACCGTAAGATATTAGCTAAAGTCGAAAATACAAAAAACGTAGGAAAGAATTATTTTTACAAGTATTACTTTACTTGATTCTAAATCAAATATTATCGTTTTATTAGTATTATAAGATAAATAACAAAAAATCTAGCATATATATAGGGCAATGTTTTGCGAACATTATATATTAACCAGATAAAAAATTGTTGCCTTCCAATACTTGAATTTCAAATAATTTGATGAGATGTAGAACTCAAGTCAATATATTTAAATAATATTCAATTTTATGAATTCTCTTAAAAAATCGATTTCTCTGCTTTTCCAAATTTTAATTGATCTGGTATAAACTTAATGATTACAAATGTTACATTATACATATTGTTAATAATTGTATATTCCGTGTAAGGAATAATGTCAGCTAAACTGATTATCGAGATCAAAATTGATTGGCAAAATCTAATTAAAATTTAAATTAATTGTTAATTAATTTTATCAAATTTGATTACATACAATTCCAATATTTGAAATTAACATTACAAATTTATACTGTATAATTAATATTGTGATTAATCTTATTAAGATTAAGCGAAACAAACATTTTTGCATATTCGTATAGCGACATTTTTTTATTTCGGTGATATAATATAAAGAAATAGTTCAAGCCAATTGTATTGTCACATTGCCTTTGATATAAGACATTTATCAATAAATTTCCAATTATCAAAAGATTTTGTCTTGTAAAAAATTGAATGACGGAAGATCCGTAAATCATAGGAACGCGAGCTTACAACGACGTGCAAAGTACGCATAGAGTGCATCGTGCGATATGACTGAAACTCTGCGAGCCCGATGACAATGAGGAGATAGATATGGCCACTAAAATTCAAACCTTATGATACCCATACAGAGAAATAATTTTAATTTCTGTTTCTTATTTTAATATTAATTTTAGTTTTGATTTCACTGCTTAAGTGTTTTTCCAAACGCTTAATAAGCGATCTCTGATTATATACATATGTATATTGACTAGATGACAATTTGACTCTCACATTTCAATGGATTATTTTACCGAATTTTCGCGATCCATTTTGTACTGACAATTTTGTAAGGATGACTCGAATAAGAGTCGAAACGTTTGCGCTCTAAATTTGTATCGATTGATTAAATATATATTTTATTTAAACACACATCCTGTGTCGGCTTATATTGACTTTTTATACTCATTGATTTATTTCATTTAAGCCTAAATTCATACTAAATTTTAGAACTCTTCTTCCTGTCCGACCGAATAAAAAACAATAGATTATCTCTATCTGATCTCATTCAAAGGATCGAATCAAGCTGAATGATTGCCACGCAATTTGCTTTCCTCGGGTTGGTGCTCTGCTATACCCGAATTGAGTATTTATGCTAACAATAAAAATATGCCACACACGGAGAGGTATAGAATATCTCTTTATTATCTTCTTGGCATGGAAGACCAATAAGTACCGACACCATACAAATTCACTCATTAAATCTGCGATCAATTAATACAATAACAAGACTATTTATAATAGCAAGTTTCAATAACAGCAGCTTTTTGGTACTTTTTCTTTTAATACGTTTTTTGTAAATTTGATATATTTAAACATTGATCTAATTTTATCCAATGCACTTTTTTTACTTCCGATTTGTCTCTTTCATTTTGATTTTATATGTTTAGATTTTAGATGCCTATTCGTATAATGACAAACCTTTTTATGACTTGAGTATTTTCCTTGGTTGTTATCTATGTCTCATTGGAATTCTTATATTTGACGGAATTAAACGTCACAGATATAATTTCTGTCGCGGCAGTCTAAAAGAAATTAAGCAAAAACCGCGCAACTTAATCGAATACGAAATGAGTCCCGGCATGGAGCTTCTGGTAAGTAACGCCTGAATAGGAACATATAGATATGTTGAAATGCTTTATGAAACGATTATTATACTTCGATTTATTATAATACTAATGTCACATTCACGATGTAACTACCTTCGTCACCAATTTATTAAACATCGATGCCACGTATATAAAATACGTTCACTTATTTTGAGTTTTGAAGTTTGATATTATAGATTCAACGGAAAGTTACAAATCAGGTAAGTACAAATACAGGTCTCTGAATTCAGTTCCAAAACTGATATAGCAGTTTTAAAACATGAAAAGTCGAAAATGCCTAATACACATGTTCAATTTTGAATGATTTCCGAGATATGAGGTATTAAAGTTGCTTTCGTTAAGGAGAAAAAAAAATGAATTGAAGTAAATGTTGTTTAATAATTCTTTACAAAAGGTGCTTAAAAATTCCTTAACTTCGACATATTTTCTAATACGAATTAATTATTTCAAGCTTTTTGGAAAACGTTTAGAGTTTCACGGATAATATCGGGATTAAGTATAAGTTAGCATAATTATTCCGAATCCTAAAGAGTGATTTAAAAAATCTTCCGTTTTTTTGGGCCCTCGATTTTGAAACTGAATTGTGTGCCAAATGATACCTTATAATGAAACATTAATTATAGAGAAGTTTCAAGTTGAGGTAACAATTGTTATCAGAGGAGAAGGGGGGGGATGAAATCAAAGTTCAT
>NW_012027230.1:66954-68074 GCF_000956235.1 Wasmannia auropunctata
ATAACGTGACCCCCCCCCCCCCTCAGCTGTGATAACACTTGACACCTCAACCTAAAACTTCTCTATGATCAATATCTCATTATAAGGTACTATTTGGCACATAGTCCAAAATCGAGAGCCCAAAAACAGGGGCCAAAAAACCACCTTTTTGGATCACTCTTTCATTTTGATAGAAAATTTTGAGATGATTGGAGTTGATGTGGAACTGAGAATGAAATACTTGATCTTTACTTATTTACGAGAAATAGTTTGAAACCGTAAAAAGTTTGGTTTATCAAGAATATAATCAGCTTCTCGATTTCTGACAGATATCAGGAGTGTCTCTGAACTCAATGTTAAAACTGAGTTCAGAAACAGCTGTATAATGCACAAAAATTCTCTGATATCTGTCGGACATCAAGAAGCTGATTATTGATAAAAACTTTTTACGATCTAGCTATTTCTCGTAAATGAGCAAAAATATTTCATTTTTAATTTTATTTAATCGGTTTGATCATTTAATCAGTTTGAGTAAATCAAGGAATTTTTACTATTTAAAGAAATTTATAAAAATCTAATATTATAAAAACTAAAAAATATTTTTTCTAATTCCAAACGCGTACATTCAAACGTTTGAAGAACTAATGGTTGTCTCATCGCATTATATCAAGTTTAATTTATAGAACATAAATTTATAAATCAATAAACCAGATTACAAATATACGGTTTTATCGTATTTTTATAGCTCATCTGATTTAAGTTTACACTCGTAATAATATTTATACAGGGTGTCCCCGTATAAGTGGCCACCCCTTTTTATCTTGTAAACTAATAGAGATAGACCTAATAAATATAAATATAAATATAAATATAAATAGCAAATTAAATGGCTCTGATTAAAATTTATTGTAAGCACAGTGATCACTTAGAAATATTATCTATGTTAGAGAGCGGAAAGACATTAATTTTTGCAACGTGACAATTTTAATATGATAAAAGTTGTAGCGTTCTTTTTAACAAATACAACGATGTATAATATAACGAAATTATTTTACGAATTATAAGAGTTATTTTGATTTAAAATTTTGCGGGCAGCTACTACCTTTTCAATTTCGGCTCTGCGATGTGGCCAATTTCCGAA
>NW_012027230.1:68609-88140 GCF_000956235.1 Wasmannia auropunctata
ACACATCAATTGTCAACGCGAAAATCAGAAGTTGGCCACATCGCAGGGCCGAAATTGAAAAGATAGTAGCTGCCCGCAAAATTTTAAATCAAAATAACTCTTATAATTCGTAAAATAATTTCGTTATATCACACATCATTGTATTCGTTAAAAAAAAACGTTACATTGCAAAAATTACGCATGTTTCTCCGCTCTCTAACATAGATAACGTTTCTAAGTGATCACTGTGCTTACAATAAAGTTAATCAGAACCGTTTAATTTGATATTATATTTATTAGGTCTATCTCTGTCAGTTTACGAGATAAAAAGGGGACGCCACTTATACGGGGACACCCTGTATATTAAATTTTTTCTATAATTTCAGCTTTATGTTTTGCTATCCCATGAAATTACAATTCATAAGAGAGTGTACAAAATATAAAATAATTTTTATGACATTCGATAAAGCAGTCAAAAATGAACCAAAAATATTAAAAACTCAAGAAAAAATCTCAAAAAGTTTTAACATCGATAACATTTGTACATATACAGGTTCGGAGTTTGGATTATTAGATATTATATTAATAAATATTACAGAGTATATATTATTGAATAATATATTAATAATTAGTATTTACTGAAATACATATTTTGTAAAAAAATTTCCTGAGAATTGCCGGATTTTCCAGGTAATTTTTATTTAAAGTTTAAGGTAAGATAAAAAAATTTTATAATGCCAGTTTGAAATAAATTGAAGTGTAAGTAATGCAAACAAATTATAAATTGTAAATTAGTAGAAGACAAAAATTCCTTATATCTTTTCTCTTTTAAGGTGTAACTGCGAAACTTAGAACAAGGAAGAGAGGCTCACTACAATATAACATCATTGAGCTACTGTCTTCTGCTACCCCAATTTTTTTATAAAAACTCGCGAGGTATACGAGAATGTACACGGATGCGAGCGAAAATTCTCCATAATTAACCGATTGTTTTTGATATTTTGCATTATCAAGAAAAAATTGATTTAAAAAAACAATGTTTTCAAAAAGAGATAAAACAAATTTAAAAGTAAATTTCTTTAAGAATAAAAAATGTTTGCATAAAAATATCTGATTTTCAAGGATAAAAAAGAAATCTCCTGAAAATTTTATGATTTTCTCAGGTTTTTTCAGGTAATAAACACTCTGTATCAGTATTAGTGAACATTAATATACATTAATACAATAGTAAAGATTAATATTAGGCATAAGACAATATCAGATGGTATTGTTAGCCTACATTATACGAAAGTTAGTAAGCTGGAGAATATACGAAATAGTGTTATTCATAGTGTAACTTTCATATATGTACATCATCAATATCTAAATATCACAGAAATAAAATATTATAATAATAGCGATGAAATTAATCTTAATTAAGGCACATATCTTATATCTTGATTTTCTGCTGAAAATCATGATCGTGATTTTTTTTCTAACATTTGAGCCAATATATTTGAGAAATAAAAAACTTTTTATATCAAAATCGATTTCGTTGAATTCAATTAATCCAACAAAGAATACAAAACCTTATCCAATCCAGAAGTTACGATGACAGAATCGTTAATATGAATGCTGCTTTAAGGATGCTGGACGTCTTGAAAGTGTATGAACAAAAAAGAAGAGATAAAAGAGACTTGCAACTGCCCACGACCGGACCGAGTAATTTGCATAATGTATCGGGGTGGACGATCGCTAAAGTGGATCCTCGTCAAGGACAAGGACGGACAGAAACGAGTTGCCTTGCTCTGCAATTATGATCGATAACTTAATCGTTTTGTATTTTCATTTTTTATTATATTGTTCCTGATGTCGTTTTGACAACACGGAAAGGCCCGCTGCAAAAGAGCAGCAGAGTATACTCGAAAAATGTTTAGAACGATATATCCACAATATTAAATTTGAATAAATCGTTTCATAATTGACTTTGGTTTCTGACACGATTATAAAAGATCATAACAAAAATAAAAAATTCAATGCTTCAACAACGACATATTATCATATTTAATAATATTCTATCATAACTTCAGTGTATTTGTTTCTATATGTATGCGCGACTGAAACACTCAGATCAATACTCCAGTGATGCAGCGAATAATTGCGAATAGGAGCATCAATAAAATTCTCTCCGTGGTTACTGAAAAAGTATGTCAACAAGAATATCATCACTTTGATAAAAATGAAGCAATAATTGTATATTATCGCAATAATCTATATTGATTTTCTTCCAATATTTTAGTAAATTCGAATATCAGTGTGTGCATAACTGTACACAAAAAACATTGACATTTTGTTTCCAGATAATCCTATGTATGATTTAACAGTTCAAACTTCTCTAAAACAAATCTCGAAGAGATTTATAAGTTATCTTAAACTTCCTTCAAGCATACATTCAACGTAATTTTCAATAAAGATGCAATAAAAACAAAAATACATCATAATTGTCATAAAATAATTGAATTCCTATTTATTAAATAATCAGATCAAGTTATACAATAATTCAATTCTCTATTGTTTTTCGGTCCATCTTAGTTAATAATTCATCTCAACTATAAGCTAAAACTCTCAAATTAAATTCAAATTTATTAAGAAATTTAATGTAATAATTATATTTATGTAATATTTATGTAATAATCCATTGTTCTATTTCCAATTTTGTTGTCGAAATCATTTAGCAAGAAATTCTGTTTAAAATAAAGCAAGGACAGCTTACTGAAAATATACAGAATACTTACTTAAAAAAAAAAACTGATATTGACAACTAATATTGGTGTAATTGTATAGAATATGATAACTAATTATGATAATAATTTTATAGCTTAAAAATGCCATATTAAAAGAAAAAATAAATCTTAAAAATAATAACACTATTTTCATCTTTCAGAAGTGGATACCAATACAAAATAAATGTTTATGAACAAAAAAAATATATTTATGCTTAAAAGCGGCAATTTTGGTTATTTTTGGCTATTTTTCGTGCAATCCAAATATTGGTAATATTAATTTTAAATTCAGATTCAACATTCAGCCAAATTACATTGAAAATAACTTCATTAAATAATTAAATAGTATTTCATTTGCAAAAAAGAAAATAAAGAAATAAAGAAAAAAATTATTTTTTTTCTATTTGACTGACGAAATTAAAGTCGTTATTTTTCGTATATTTTTCAAAATCGCATAGAAAACTAGAAACTTTAATCTAAATTTTGATACTCTACAAATTACAATTAGTTAAAATACAATTTTAGACAGAAGAGTTATCGCGAATTGATGTGGAATGACTTGTTTACTTAGAGACATATTAGATATACAGAAAACTTCTCTAACAAGTACAAGTATGTGTATTTTTTGTATGCTATACGAAATAGTTAAAATAATATGCAAATTTTGTGTACATCATTATGCCATATGAAATAATTAAAAGTTAAAATAATATTAAGCATCTTTATCAGATATTTGAAATTCCGTGTAATTTTTAATTTTATTTTAAATGTTCCAAAATAATTAATAATCATTTTTGTTTTGTCTCTAATTTTATTTCATTTTCAATTATAATTTATTTATATAATTAACATTTATAATTAATGTTTAATATTTTATTCTTAATGTAATATATTTTTTTATTATATAAACAATGTTATGATTATAATTATACATAAAGGGTTTTGAAAAATAACAAAAATTAAGAAAATTAAAACCTATTAGAACAGATATTAATACATAAGTATATATTATTACAATACAATTGTTACAAGTGCGTGCGTGTGTGTACAAGATGTCCGATAATTATTGACACAACATCGAGGATTGAGCGATCGCATCTCGCCACACGCTTGCATTTGACGGTGGGCCGGGCGGATACGCGCTCATTTGATGATTTTTCGTACTTAATTTCTCGTAAACTATTGAGAAAATTGCAAAATGGTAGAGGACTTTTCTGCTCATTGTTAGAGGAAAGGATTGTAAAGCTCAAAAAATGGAAGAAAAAAGAAGATTGGGCGGAATAACGAGGAAGAGGGCAGCGTGCGGTGCGAAAGCAGAAGCGGTAGGAATGTGAGGAGTGTAAGATTGGTATATAGTAATCGAGGGGGAGTGAAGAGAGGTTAAGTGTGAGGGAGGTAGAAAGGCTAAAGAGAATAGTACATGAAAAAGACAAAGAGAAAAGGAAAAATAATATCATAATAAGAGGGGTAAAATTACCAAGAGAAATAGAAGAAGATAGGAAGAAAAGCGCGGAATGGGTGAGAAAATTTATTAGAGACAAATTGAGTGTAGGAGAGATAGCTTTGTAGATAAAGTGGAACGGTATTAGTGATAAAGTTAAAAAAAAGAAATAAAAAGGAAGATGATAAAAAACAAGAGCAAATTGAGAGAAGAAAAGATATATATTAAAAGTGATTTGAGTTGAGAGAAAAGGATACAGGAAAAGATAAATAAATAGTTGAAAGTACAAAAAGGTGAGGAAATAGAGATTAAGGTAGGATTTAATAAAGCTAGGGTTAGAAGTGTATGGAGAGCATGGACGGAGATAGAGGGAGGAAGGAAACAGGTAGTAGGAGAAAGACGATGTTGGAGAAGACAGGGGAGAAGAAAAACAAAAAGGTAACAGAAAAGCATTTTGTTAAAAAGGGCACGGGATATAGGTTAATATATATAGGGATATAAGGAAGGAAAGAAAGGAGAACGAGTGATAGTGACAAAAAAGGTATGGTAAAGGGGAAAAAATAAGGATAAAATGAAAAAAGAGGGATTCAAGAAAGAAAAATAGAAAAAACGATAGAAGGAAAGATATAATTTTGGGATGTAGCAGGGATGAGTAACAAAGACAAGGAATTCTGGGAATTTATAAAAGAATTCAATTTTATTAGTATATGTAAAACGTGGATTGATGGGAAATTATGCAAAAGTGGAAAGAAAAGCTATTAAGATCACACGTATAGAAACAGTGCAGCAGCAAAAGAAAAAAATAAAGGGAGGTTTTATAATAGGTAAAAGAAAAGATTAGGGGAATCAAGGAATGAGTTAATAAAAAAAAAGAAAAAGATATAACAATGTCCAAGATTAAGATAGAAAATAAGAGAATAAATGTTGTGTATATAGTGTGTTGGGAAAGGATAAAGCAGGAGAAAAGATTAATAGAATTTTATGTAGAAGAGAGGAGAAAAATAGTTATAATAGATGATTTTAATGTAAGAATAGGATAATTAGGAGGCACAGAAGTAGAGGAAGAAGGCATGGGAAGGACAAAGTGATACGAAATGGAGGAAGGATCTTATTGAATGAATGGAGGAGAAAGGCTGGATATTTTGAATGGAACAATGATAAGAGATTGGAAAGGAGAATTTATGTACGTAGAAGCTAGAGGTAGTTTGGTTATTACATAGTGGTAAATAAGAGAATGAGAGAAAAGATTTTAGAATTTAAGATAAGAGAAAGAGTAGAATCTGACCACATGTCGCTCTGTCGAGATATTAAAGACGAAACAACAGAGTAAGAAGAAGAAATTGAGATTATCACATGGGATAAGGAGGCAATAATAGAGTATTCAGAAACAACGGAGGAGTTAAGTATGCAGAAAAATGTAGAACAGCAGGCGGAGAACAAGATAGAAAAAAAATGACAAAGGATCGAAGAGAATGTACATTGTACATAGCTCAATGATCAAGGGTAAAAAAAAAATAAAGAAACTAGGACATAAGGATTGGTAGGACAGAAACTGTACAAGAAAAAAGAGATAAACAGAATCTACAGCAAATGGAAGAAAGGAAAAGTGAATAGGAAACAGTATACAGAGGAAAGAAGATGAAGAAGTGGTTGAAAAAGAAACAAAAAGAGAGAAAAAAAGAAGAGGTAGAAGAATTGAGAAAGATGAAAAGAGAGGAAGTGTGGAAGTTTATAAATAAAAAAAAAGGAAAGAGGAATATAGGAAATAATATTAAAAAAGAATGGAGAACGTATAAGTATTTTATGGAGCTCCTGAATGGTACGCAAGAGGATATGAAAACGAAGAAGGAAGAGGAAAAGATAAAAAAACAAGAAAAAAGTAAATTAGAGAAAAGAGTTATGAGAGTGATAAAGAAGATGAAGTTGAAAAAGGCAGCAGGTATAGGTACCTATGGAGGCATGAAAGTATGCGGGTGAAGATCTAAGGAGAAGATTAGTTGAGCTGATGAAAATAGTCTGGAGAGAAGATACGATACCAAAGGATTGAAGAAAAAACATAATACCTTTATACAAAAGAGGTGGTCAAGAAAAGGTTGGCAATTATAGAGGGATATCACTATTATGCGTATATAAAATTTATGTCAAAATGGTAAGAGGTAGAATGGAATGGGAGGTGGAAATGAAAATAATACCGGAAAGTCAAGCAAGATTTAGAAGAGGAAGATCGATTGATAATATATTTGTATCAAATCACCTCTTGCAAAGCGAAAGAAGACAAGGAGGGAACAGGAAGGTACACACACGCAATGTTTGCGGATCTGAAGGCAGCATTTGACAATATCGATAGGGAAGAACTATAGAAGGTGATAACGACTACGACATTGCAGACCTTGTTGGAGAAGCTTTCACTAAAGTTGCTCGATTAGAAATAGCAGTGTCTGGCTTCAAATGCACTGGAATTTATCCTTTTGATAGGAATATATTTCCAGATATTAATTATTTAAGTTCTGATATGACAAATATTCCACTAGAAGAAATAAGAGATCAACAAGGTTTGACTTCTACGATGGAGAGACGCCTCAAGCACCTAATGTTTCTAAGGAGATAGATAAAGAGACATTAGACGTGTAGCCATCTATAAGTTCTGTCGCTAATATTTACAAAAGCATTCTCAAATTGTCTCCATTACCCGATGCTAAAAAGAAGCGAACTAAAGCAAGGACAAGATCTGAAAAAAAGTGAAATCCTCACTTCATCTTCCCATAAATTATTGACCGAAGAGAAAGAAAATAAAAAAAGAATTAAAGAACAAAAGAAAAATTTAGGAAATAAGCTTAAGAAGACTAGAACACTAAAACCGAGAAAGACAAACCAAGAGACTGTCTGTGTAGTTTGTTTGGAAAGCAACGAAGAAGACTGGATTCAATGTTCAAGCTGCCAAAAATGGGCACATGAGGCTTATGCCGATATCCCCGAATGTTCTGACAATTATCTTTGTGATCGCTGCAAATTATATTAAAACTGTTCTCTAAGTACGTTAATAAGTCTTAGTTCTTACTGTGTCCGGTACTAGGTGCCACTTAATAATTTCTCAAAATCACATAGATAAAGTTTAACGTTAATTTAGATTAACTACAATGATAATATTGATTATTTTGTTGCTTTATTTTGATGTCTAATATTGTTATAAATAATGCAGGATAAAAAGAATAAAATATTATTTTTCATTTATTTAAAAAAAGCCTTAAGCGTAGCGCCTTCCCAGCACTAGGGAAGCTCCCCCTATATAATTCTTATCATAAGTATACTAGACGCTGATATCAAAACAATAATAATCTGTATAAGAATAACGATAAAATTTGCCTTAAACATATACATATATCTCATAAAAAAATCACCTCTTATTGAATCATTCTTATGCATAGTCGTGAATAAATTCTAACTTATCACAAAATTAAACAATTAGATACTAATTAAATGCTGAAATACGTACTTAGAGCTACTTGAACGTTTGGCAATAGATATTTCAGTAAAAAAAGATAGATACTTAATTTTTTATCATTTCTCTTATTTGAGCAGCAAGATAGTTGTGATTTTTATAATACAAAAACTAATGTATTTCCTAATATTTTGATGTAATTTCGTAAAATATCTACGAAATCTAATTAACATCAAATTTTAACTTTTTTATAATTTTTATATATTTTACATAAATTAATAAGTCATTAATATAAAAACTTATAATATAAGTCCTTTCTCTATACCTCTCCCTCCATCTTTCCCGCCCTTTTTCTCTAATATCACAGTATATTTCATCACATATTCCAAATATTTCAAGCAACTATTTATCGACTTCAGCTTTAATTAATAGGTAATTAGCATTTATTTATACGATATGTTAAAAACTATTTAAAAATAAGAGAAAGTTCAATAAAAATAAAAAAGTTCTCGTAACTAATAAGGAAACAATACACTATTAATTTTAATAGGTTTATATACATAATAAATTTACATTAAAAATAAATTGATACATGTCCAAACAATTTATCCAATAGTTTATAATTTTCTCCTATAAAAATATCCAGTAAATATTAAAAAGTTATTAAAATAGAACTGATTTCAAAAGAGATTACTCAAAATTTAATCAAAAAGTTTTACATTGTCACATTGTTAGCACAGCAAATATACTCAATGTAAATTTAAAATATTTATATTGTATATAAAATTCAATGAATCTCATATCTGAATACTAAAGAATTATAACTGTTATTGATTAGTATTTGCGGATATGTAGTGTAGATTAGATCAAAAAACTTTTGAGTTTTTTTTATTATTATTTTAATATATGTTTATAAATTTTTATTTATTTTTTATTTTATAAATTAAATCTACATTTTATGTCTCTAAAATCATTTTAAAAATAAACTTTCGTTAAAATTTGGAGATGTTTTATCTTTTGCATTTGCCATATTGAATTAATATTTTGGATTTTTTATGTTTCGATATAATTTTCGTGTTTAATGACTTCAAAAACTTTTAATAATAAAATAAGATATGCTTCTAACAAAAAATAAAAAATCAAATTAATATTTAAAAGAGCAATTTTAATGTATAAGACTGTTATAAAAACAAAATTGGAAACAAAACCATCATACCATTTTGAATCATACATCTTAAATTAACGCACGTTTATGCGCAATTCGTACAATATTTGTGATACTTTTGTGAGTGAATAGATAAATTCATCGAGTACACACATTTATTATATTTATATTGACTCGAAACAGTTTTTCAATGAAATAAAAAGGCACGAATTATCAATCTATATAGTGCTATTGTATATTATGAAAATTGTGAATCGCGAATGATAAATTTCCATAAAATTTCCGCAAAGTGTCAATTACAAATCACAAAGTGGGCATAATCTAATGTCAATTTTATTAAAATTTTAATTTTTTAAAATTTGTAAAATACTCTACAAAACGCTATTTTGAAAGAGTAAAACTTAAATAGAAAACACAAAAATTAAACAAAACAGATATATCGTAAAATTATATCGATTTTTTGTTAACAGATATAACAGATGTAACAAATGTAACAGATATATCATAAAATTATATCAATTTTTTGTTAATATATTAACAAAAACCCATCAAAATCAGTCGAATTTGCCAGCTATATCATTCTTTGTAAGATTATATAATTGCTATATTATTAAAAAAATAATTTCGAAATACTTTCATTAAAAAATTTTTGGATATAATAAAAAGTCGGATAAATAAGAATTTTATAATTTAATTAAGACTGCTTTTTATGAAATTTTTTTCATATATATGATTTTTCTCGTAATATTTAACCTTCAAATGGCTTCTTTCGAGCACTAATGGAACACTGGTGCCGCAACTACCCAGCGAATAGCTGCGACAGATACTTTGTGAAAATGTCAACATTTCAAAAATTTTCGCGATGAGAATTCGCACTCTTATACCATTTGAAGATTAAATATAATGCTTTTCAATCAATTAAAAACCTATTATCAAAAATATAGTTCTTAAAAACATTATCTTTCCTTTAATCATAATGTAGAAATATTCGTATACAAAATATTTAAAAAAAGTAAGACTATCATATACTTTTATACAAATAGAGTAACGATTGTGAGATTCGATACTGGAGAATAGCTCCTCTATATTCTGACGAACGTGAGTTGCAAACTCATCGAGTTCATCAGTGATTTTATACAATTCAATGCTGGGTACAATCCAAGTGCACTCGTACATCGAAAACGCTGATTTTACACAACATGTACGCGATAAAAGAAGAAAAAAAAATCATATAAAGAATAAAACAAGTAAAGAGAACCCATTCTAATTCTTAACTGCGTTTTAAATATTTAATATATACAATAAAAATTTAAACTTTCTGTTCATGTATTATCAATTTAATAAAATTTAAACACTCAAAAAACAAAATTACATACAATATGTGTTCTCAATGACTTCAAAAATTTTTTTTTTCATCAAACATTAATGATATTAAATCTGTACAATTATATTTCTGTGATAATAAGCCTAATTATTAATATAGAATTATAGGCGGATTAAATATAAATTTTTACTATTTTGCAGTAATTTGTTGTCAAATTTTCATCTTTCCTAACGTAGTATCCCTAATAATCAACTTATTCGAACAATTGTACGACATAATTATGTGTAAATTATTCACTATTTTATCGTTCCATTTCCGAATTCATTGTTTTGTATTATTACATTCGTGAAAAATTAATATTAAAATAACTTCACGTTACGTTAGCTTCAAAAACATATACATAACAGAAAAACCATTACAAAATAAAGTAAAAAAGCGAGGGGGTACCCACTCAGAAAATATATGTATACCTGGATTTCTGACTTCAAGACTTCACCGGACTTCATCGGACTACACCGGAATTCACTGGACTACATCGGAATTTATCGGACTACACCGGAATTCATCGGACTTCATGGGACTTCGTCGGACTTCACTAGACTTTTTTTATGGATATAGTTGCCACTTTTCACATCTTCGTCTCGAAACACCAACAAAATTTTTCAACAACCATCCAGACGAATGTTAATATCCGGACAAAGGCGAAACTTTCAAAAAACTCGATCAAAACTGATGACCTTTTTTTAGGAATTGGACCAGACATGATCTTTTTTTTAGAAATTGAATTACATTTTCATCGGACTTCAATGGACTTCAACTCATTACATCGGACTTCAACGGAATTCGAAGGACTTTGCCGGAATTCATCGGACTTCAGGGAATTCAACGGAATTCAACGGAATTCTGACAGGTTGTACACCACCAGAATTCAAGAGTGGTTACCCCCTCGCAAACAATGAATAAGATGGCCAATGCACGGTTAAAGTAAACGTACCAGTGGCTGAACATGTATCTATATCTGAACACGTACACAAAATTTATTATTTATTTATCTCAAATACTTTTTTTATTATAATATCAAAATTTAATTGTAAAAATATTTAAATATTACAATTAAATTATAATATTATGAAAAAAATCATTTAAAAATAAATTTTTGTGTAATTATTGTTCAGCTATAGATACACGTTCAGCCACTGGTACATTTACCTTATACCAGAACTTTGGTGCTACAATTATTTTATTACGTGATTTTACATACGTATCCTAGCTTCGACTAAACTGCGTGCCGTTACTTCCATCAAGCTCTTATTAAATTTATTAGCAATTTAATACGTGATAATACGGTCCTGTTTCAATCATGGTAGGTTACGTTGAATCCGGAAGTAACGGCACGCAATTTAGTCGAAGCTAGGATACGTATGTAAAATCACATAATAAAACAAGAATATATTAAATTAACATTTTAATATTAAATATTAAAATATTAAAATTTAAAATAATTTTGCTTTTATGATATTTCATTTTGTTAAAAAGATGATTTATCTTTTCAAATTTTTACTATGATTTTTGTTTATATAACTCGTTTAACTAATTAATTTCTGTTAGCTTAAAAACACAATTGTAGGTATGTATAATACATATTCTCTTAAATATATGCAAGTTTTTTACACAATAAATGCAATAATAATGCTACATAATTTAAATTTAAATATAGCATTATACATTAAGATTCCTTTTTTAATATTACAGGTACACGTGCAAAGAGCAGAGAAAGACAAGATATATACATAACCTGTTTATGGACGTTTTATTATGTAATCTCTGTAAAGTAGTCAGTCCCATTTTTTTCAAAATTATTAAAAAATTATTCACATTCCGAATGTCCCCCGAAAGAGTTCTAGAATTCTTAAGTAACCTTTGAAAGTTTTATCGGTTAAAGCAAAGGAAAGCCACTTGAAAGAAAACTAACTTTGTGATGACCTTCATTATTCCAAAATCTTAACTTTCTATAAAGTTCTTAAAAGACTTAAAATAGTTTCACAGTTCCGTAGAAGTTTTCCAAAATTGTGCCTAAATATATATCTCAAAAAGAAATTTATTTTGCACTAGAAAAAGTATAATACAATCATTATACCGTTAGGGAAAAAAAAGAGGAAGCATGCCATTATAAGCTTTTACAATATAATATTGTTTTAATATACAATGTTTAGAAAGTAATAAAATAGAAGATTCACAAAACTTTTAGCATTGTACTTAAAAAACATAAATATTATAAATTCAAACTAATTAATTTTAGGAATATGGTTTGCTATAAAAAACTAGATATAAAAAAACATTAAAATAAGATAAATTCAAGTAAAGAATATTTAGACTAATATAGAGAAAATATTTTATAATGTTAATACTTAAATTTATTTTTCATATAAAATGGCAAAAAGTTGCGCAAAATAAAAATTTAATTCTCTTATTATCACATAAAATGTTACATCTATAGAATGTAAAATAATTGTGCATTGTATAATGATGAAAATTTTATTTTAAAAAGTGTTTATATAGGTAATCCTGTAACGAGTGAAACAAACATTGACTGATTGTTTGGAAGGTCATTCTGATGATGAATGAAAAGTATAAGCCATAGATTCTATTATCAATACTTGCATAATTACAGGAATTTTAAACTTATCACAGTAAAATCGCATGCTTGGTAAGAAGTGACCTCTGAGAAATTAAAAAAATACGAAACATCAGTTGTTAAACAATTGCATCGAAAAATGATTGATGTGTTCATAAAAAATAAAATTCGATTCAAATTCGAATTCAAATAAAACAAATACCTATACTTACAATTAATATATTGTACCGTGAATAAATAAATTTACAATTCTTTGATTCATCGACGCAATATGTGCATTCAAGCTCCGAAGATAATTTTGAGCATTTTTCATAAAACTGAACAGCAAATAAATCATATTTGCATATTTTCCTGTTTTATTTGCTTTGTCAAAGAAACACTTTTTACTAAGCATGTGACTTTATAATAATAGCAGTAAAACTTTAAAATTTCTGTAACCATGTAAAAAAATTGAGGATAGGACCTATATTTATAGGAAATTTTTTATTCATACACAGAACAATCTTCTAAATAACTTGTTAAAGTTTGTTACACTCGTTCTGAATTACCCCGTAAACATTATCTAACATCATGATTTTGTTAAAAAAAATTTTATTTATCTTAAAAAGATGTTGAAATAATTATGTCAACTAAAAAAAAGATAAAAAATAATAAGACATACTTAAATGCAATTAAAAGAGCTAAGAAAAGAACTTCAATTTAAAAGAAAAAACTGAACGCATTTTAATCTCATTTTCAGATAATTAATATTTCAAATCTAATTAAGTGCAAAGTGCACTGTGCGTACACAAGTGTATAAATATAATGCCAAGTAACATTGCTAAATATATTTTTCCATAACAAATTTTTAATGAAATAAACAGTTATACTATATTTTCGAAGAACAAAGACCTTAATACAAGTTTTAAAAAATTAAATAATATAACAATATTTAAAAAAAATTAACAATATAATATAAAGGTTTAATTGATATAATTCACTTGGCGCAATCTTTAATATTATTTTGTAGTTTTGTACATTTACAGAAATTTATTTAAAGAATATAATTGGAAAATATTTTCCAAATTAATCTTTTCCTAAAAAATAACTTTTAAATAAAAAAATAACTTTTAAATCTTCTACTTCTGTGTACTAAAATACATTCCTAAAAATACTAAAATTGTATTTAAACTTTTCGATTTAAAAATTAAAATATAAAATTCTGCAACTCATTTCATTCTTGGTATATCAATTCTATTTAACACGTTCAGCAAATACTATTACAAGTGCCATTTCGCGATAGATAAATTCACAAGTCATCTACTGACGGTAGGGTGACTGAACTAATGACACCAAGTGTACAGAGTCAATCGGATAACGAAGTGTCTCGCTTCGAAATAAGATTACAGAAACGTAACACAGCCAGCGTGCAACGCGCACCAACGCGCAGCATGCACGTCGCGTGTGTGTACGTGACACGCACACACACTTGTACGAAGCATATGTGAATACCAATGTAACATAATCGATCTCGATACGGAAGCGCGCGCGGCGAGTCGAGAACGAATTATTCCCGACGAGGACGACGAGAAGGCACAAATTCCAAGTTCGGCGTAAGGGAGAAAGGCGCCCAGGCCGAGAATCGTGCGCGGGGGAACGTAACATTTGGCAAGAGAATCGTGACGATGGCTTACCGCTAATGCGTCTCATGGCGGCTCACGACGCGGCTCGCGCTCGGGCGCTCGTCCTTCGTGCTGCACGCTGCGCCGTCGTAACGCGAACGGTAGATCCTCGCGCGCAACGTAAACAACATACCACGCGGATCGGGCAGGCGGCAGCGCCGATGTATCATCTACACCGTGCGGCACACGTCGTTCCTGCGGCGCGTCGAGGCGCTCGCGCCATTGCTCACGCGCAGCGAGCTACCGTTCGCCTCGCGTCGAAATCGTCTCGTCGTCCGTCGAAAGCGTTGACACGTTCCAGCTTCCAGCGGCCGCTTCCCCTGCGCGACGCACGCGATCACGCGCGCGAGGGTGACCACGCCGCTTTACACACTCCCGGTTTCACTCCCTAACTCCGTGGCTTCCCTCCCGTTGGAGGGCCCGGCCGCGATAACCGCACCGCGGGCAAAGGACAACACGGGACTCCGCTGACTCCTCTGAGATATGAAACTATGAAAGCGTTCGTACTTGCGCACACGGGAAACGGGATGCGACGACGACCAAACAGACACGCGACACTGCGGTGCTTTCTCGCACAGCGCACAGTGCCGATTAATGCTTAAAACCGCCACCAGGGTGTACGAGCTGTCGGTAATCACCAATGACGTACATACATGCAACAAATGTCGAATTATGATTCAGAAAGCAACAGAAATTCCGTGTAGGGTAACTGTCCCTATTAGTGTGTATTAGTGTGCTTTTATATTTAAATAAGTCATAAAAATAAACTGGTACAAATAAATAGACAAAGTGTTTTTTTTAGTATTAACTTAATAAAAAAAAAACACTTTGTCTATTTATTTGTACCAGTTTACTTTTATGACTTATTTAAATATAAAAGCACACTAATAGGTTCAGGGCACATTAATAGGGACAGTTACCCTATCTGGATAAAGACAGGGTTGGGCAAAATATGCATCATTAAAGTATTTGAAATACAAAATACAAAATACTGCCAGGCACTCTTAGTATTTGAATTACAAAATATAAAATACTTTCAATCTTTTGATTTGAAATACAAAATACAAAATACTTTTTATTTTAATCTTTTAATTATGATAATATATATAATAGTAAATTCTCTTCCCCTCCCCCTTTCAACCTCACCATTTTTAAAGAAAGAAAGAAAAGTTGTTTTACTCTCTTACTCTCTTTATAACAGTCCTATTGTCTTGTATCAACCATACGAGAAATTTATATTTCTATTTATTTATGTGAGATTATGAAATTTGACTCTGATGACATGACATTGCTTAAAACTTAATGAACATTATTGTCGCTAATTATCATATTTAAATTTAAATTACTATTAATTGTTGTCAAGAATTTTTTATCATTAATTTTTTTAATATTTCAAATACAAAATAGATTAAAATTGTATTTGAAATACAAAATACAAAATACAAATTGTATTTTAAATACAAGTATTTGAAATATGCTCAGCCCTGGATCGAGATAAGGCGATGTTAAAAAAAAATATGCCTAAATAATCGATTTCAAATATTAATTGTTTCGACGTAACCGATGATATCTCAAAAACATAAATGATAATTGCAATTAAATTCATAATTTCTTTTTTTACGGCTATTTAATATTAAACTAAACAATAAAGTTTAAGAATTTTTTCAACAAATTTTATCATTTTTTCATCAAAATTTAATTAATATAATTAGCGATCAATTCAACCAGCATGAGAATTTACAATAAAATATCTAATTGTATAATTCGTCATTTTTAATCTAATCTTTCTTTTTATGTATTAAATTATAAAAAATCAAAAATTCTATTTAGATATTCACAAATCATTGTAGATTTTTTTAATGAATTAATTAACTCCTGATTAAGTTAATCAAAATCTAGTCGCCTTAAGGATACAGATAATGAACAAAAATAATGAATTTCAACGTAGACAGTCGTACTTCAATCCATAATATATAGAAATAAATTTATGTTATTTTCCTTATTAGACCAGTTCAATAAAATATAGTAACAAAATTTAGTAACATCGAACAAAAAATTGATCGCTATAGTAAATAATAGTTAAATAAATATTAATGTAAACACAAGAATTTAATCGATTTCGTTACTATGAGAAAGATATTAATTAATCAATAGACTTTTGCTATCCGGGTTCGATTTCCGGCTGAGGTGATTTTCGCAATAAATTTCTTTTATACAGATTCGGGGAAAGGGATTCTTATAGATGCATTATAGCACCAAAAGAAAATAAATTGCTCATCAATTTAATTAAGTGGATTCCGGCTTCATATAAGAACTGTGTTTCAAGATCGACAAATATTGCGGCGCGCAGTTTGTACGTGGTTGGATATTGTAAAAATTAATACGTACCAACACCCGCATTGGCTCGACGGACCTTGCTTCAATATATTTGATATAAGCAACAGATTCTTCGCGTTAAATAAAAGAAATTTAAATCGCAATGTAAAGATAATATTTTGATTTTTTTTTCTTCATTTAATTTAATAAGCAATTATATATTTTGTTCAATTTTGGCTGATACAATAATCTAACAATAAAATACTCTTAACCACTCTTAACTAGATGATTCGCGTATACATATAATATACATATATATATATATATATATATATATATATATATATATATATATATATATATAATATGATCCAACTTGCTGTCTGTGTATTCTTCGCGCGAAACGGGACCTCTTTTTTGATCAAATAAAGAGGAACTAAATGTCATATATACAATGTGTGTGCGTGTGCGTGTGCGTGTGTGCGTGTTACATATGTAAAATAAATAAAACATAAATTAATTTAAATTAAAGAAATATAAAACATTTTCAGTAAAAAGTACCATAAACTAATAAATTTTTTTTTAATTACTGATACGGTTATCAGTAATTATCAGTAAGTATCACTTAAATAAAAAAATAAGATATATAAATATTATATATGTTTATATATAAATAACACACAATATAACAATTAGCATATAAACCTTTTTTTATTACGATTTCAATATTCCTTTGTAATTCTTGCTTAAAGTATCGTAAGTAAGTATCTATTTCGAACTCTTCTTACAAAAAGCGTCACGCATGATGTTTCGAGTAATTTATATGAGTTAAGGAGTTTTAAACTGTCGTGATGCTAAGTGATTGTACGCGCTTAATTGGTTTGTACGCACACTGTTGAGTAGAATGATAGAAGTAATTGTCGAGTTTAGCAACATCGAATTAACATTACACAAGTAGTAACTGGTAAAGCAACCATAGCATGTTATAAACGAATTTTTGCATACAAGCAAAGTAATCGTCGATAACTATATATATTATAAATTATTACATAATAATATTTAAATTAGATCATTAAAAGAAAAATATTTTGCAAGATATTTTATATTTTATATGAAAATACTCGTATGTCAAATTGAAATATAAAATATCTTGTTAATCAATTTTTTTATCATTTTTATTTTTCTTTACTGATATCTTTTTATACAAAATCTCAATATAATATCGATTTTTTATGTGTACACACACACACACACACGCACACGCACACGCACACGCACACGCACACGCACACGCACAGGGTGAAACTTAAAACAGGCCACCTGAATAATTTCTGAATGGTTTGAGATATTGGATTGAAAGAAGGACGTGTTACGAGAAGGCCGATTTTTAGCTCGCTCGCGGAAAGTAAAATTGACATCGTTTCTTATAGTACCTATATTTTTCGCAATAAGTTCTTTTCAGTATTTTAAGATGCTTATGAGCATCGATTGATTAGGAAGATCAATATGATATTTCTATTCCAGCCTCAGCTAATAATTGCGTTTCAAGTCCGAACATTTAATCGACGCGCAGTTTAACGGTTGTACATGGATTTCAGAAAAATTCATATAAAATTTATTAGGCATCTAAGATCCAGCCGTGACCGTAAAGGCACTCTCGAATTGGTTAGTTGTGTTATTCACTTAGGCGATCTTATTAAAAAAGAATTAGTTTCTCATAGCTTTTGAAACGAGAAATCCAATGGTGCCAGTGAAAATTACGTCACATTGTCGACAACACATCGAAAATTGAGTTTAAATAAGTCGGAATAATGCGTGGCGTTACAGTCATTCGCGAGACAAGTCGCTACGCTGCATATGTCAATGATATGCAGTGTGTACATTATGTTTTGTCATTATAAGTAAAGAAATTGTTAAAAAATGCTATATTTAATAGCGAAAATATCAGGCACAACGAAAAGTCCCGTGCGCCTGCATGAACATGTCGATCGTCGCGACTCCCCTATCCCCCCCGATCGCCGTGCGTCTTTCGAGTGAGCCACGCATTTTTTCGACTTTGAACTAAATTTTCGATGTGTTCTCGACATGTGACGTAATTTGCACCATTGGATTCCTCGTTTCAAAAACTAAGAAACGATGTCAATTTTACTTTTCGCGAGCGAGCCAAAAATTGGCTTTTTCGTAACACCCTTCTTTGTAGAGTTACAATGAAATCTATTATTTAACCTTGAAAACACCCACTTCAACCTTACAGGTCATGCGAGGAGGGAGAGAGTTGAAAATCTTAAATGGCATGTGGGGTTGAGTGAGGGTTCGTTTAAAAGGCGTTTCGAGAAAAAAAACTCGAGGTTATAAATGAGGCCTCTATGATTTTTTTCGCACAGTTATGCTCATTTGAACATTGGTGTTATTTAACGCTAGCGAGGCCCATGACGAGATCGTGAGGAAGATATGGCTTCGCGAATGTTTCTGAATGAATGGAAGTGCATGTGGAAGAGCGTATGTTAATTGTGTGCAGAGGAACATTAATGTTCAAATGAACATAACTCTGCGAAAAAAAAATCGTAGAGACCTCAATGACCTCGCGTTTTTCTCGTCTCGAAAAGCTCTTTTAAACGAGCCCACGTGCCATTTAAGATTTTCAACCCTCTTTCCCTTAAATTGGTGTTTTCAAGGTTAAATGATAGATTTCATGATGTCACTGCAACCGTCTATATACATTTCAATCCAATATCTCAAACCATTCAGAAATTATTCAGGTGGCCTGTTTTAAATGCCTCATCCAATATATATATATATATATATATAT
>NW_012027231.1:0-418 GCF_000956235.1 Wasmannia auropunctata
AAGGCTGACATGAATATGGTCGAAACCGAGACATTGATATTTTGGTTGGTGAAGTATGATTGTGTCGATGTACTTTGGCTTGCTGACACACCAGGCAAGGGCCACTTCTTTAATCATAAAGATCCAGGAATGTACGGTTTAATATCCTCTTCGAATGTATCGCAATATGTAATAGCTGTCGTTGGATAAGGTAACTCCTTCAATTTTAAAGATGTTGATGTAATATACTTCAATCGTTCACTTTTCGTCAGTGGACTGTGCTTCGGCATTCCTGCATATTGAAATATATGATTAGGATTACGATAGATCGATGAAAAATAATACATTTGCTATAATATTCTTAGCATCCATTACGTACGTAGCTTCCCAAGTAGCAAGGTGACCTCTTAATAACGTCAAAAGATATGTTTTAATAACG
>NW_012027231.1:7916-9847 GCF_000956235.1 Wasmannia auropunctata
CTCGTGACGTACTCCGAGTGACGAACACGTTATGCGTGAGATCTGCCTGTCGATTTTTGCACGTGAACAAGAGCGGTTTTGCTCATATGTGCTCTGAACTATTATATTGTATTTATCGGAATTAAATGGAATTTGTATAACAACTTTTCCTTATTACGGTCTCCTACACAACAAACATTAAAAAGTATATGATTAAATTTGCGGTCTTCCACCGCCACTTCGACGCATCGCATATGCGGGTAAACTTTCAGTGTGGTCGGACAGTTCCGTTCAATTAAAACTGTTTCGGCCGCGACCGGTCGGACGCCGCGTGTCGTCGCACCGCGTACGCGAGTAAACTTTCCGCGTGGCCGGACAATGCCGTTCAATTAAGGACTATTTTCGCGACCGATCGGACGCCGCGTGCCGTCACATCGCGTTTTTGCACCGAGCTCGTTCATCGTTCATTGTGACACATGCAGTTTCGGCTTCAGCGCTTACTATTACCGTGCCTTGATGCTAATACATCGCGTAACCTTCCTCTTATTCACCAATCTCCCTTTCTAAACCTTATGACTTTAATTCGTCTTCTTCACGTTAAGAACAATCCCTCACTTTCCACGTACATTTCTATGGATTTTTATTGAGGGATAGATAAATTCATGACAATGGACCAAAATTACGTATTTCTTATGAACGAATATAAGATTGAGCGTATTTTCTATGCACTTTTGACGCACTCTCTGCTTGTCTCTTTGTTAACTCTAGTCACTATCTTTCTTGCCAACCAGACAAATAAAAAACCATAAAATAAAATACATGAAAACAGTTTCGCCACATGGTTCCACACATACATAATGCGCCTTATTTAAAATTATTCCTAACACTTACAATTTCAAATCAAAAGAGCATGCATATTATCTCAACTTTTTCTTCTGCTAAACAACAACAACTACATCATCTACGTACACTAAAGTATAAATCTTTTTTTTCACCCAACTTTATTCCTCCTTCCATATCTCTCCTCATTTTTTCGACCAAGTCTGCAATCAAAAGATTATATGAGCACAGCGCTACGCTTTCTCATTCAAAATACCTTGCCTCATCTCTCTAACGCACTACAACGTCAACTCTCCCCCTTTACCTTTCTCCATTTTCCTTTCAAAATCGCACTATGTTCTTCTCTTTGTCCTCCCTTTTATCACTTCTCTTCGCAATTCCTCAGCATACGTCCCGGTGTCCTATTTCCTATCCATAGTACCTGTCTTAAAATTTGTTTATGTAATCTCTCTGTCCTCTTTATTTCTTTCCATTTCCAAACTGTTGATCCATATTCCATTACTGTCCAAACTATTCTGTACACTCCTTCCGCAATCTTTCCTTCAACTTTTCAATTCCCTAGACTTGCCCCATAATTTGCTCTTCAATTCATACCATTTTATTTAATTTCTTCTTTCCTTCTCTCCCTATCTCTCTTCTTACCCAACCTTCAACCATACCATTAGTAATGATCCGACTCCACGTTTTCCCCTACCTCCATTAGAATATTATCATTTCAAAAACTGTAATCAAATCGGAATTATTCCTAGATAAATCTCAGATAATTGAATGTCTTCATTTCTTTCATCTTTTTCCTTCCCACACCCAATGTGGGAAGGCCGGACAGTTCCATTCAATTAAAACTATTTTCACGATCATGGTAACTGACGCGCTCTCGTGAATTACTTCCTCGCAAAGTCACATCCTCTTCCTTTTTTTAACCTTTTTTTAAAACCTAATACCCTCCATCCCGCCCCTTCTTTTAGTTTCCTTCTCTGCAACTCTTCCTCCCTCGTGGCAGGGCCGAGTCGCTTCTGCGGCGCATTTAGTAGCGCGTACCGAATTGCGATTAACGCGTCTTCGAAAGTCGAAATATCCGGACGAGTACGAGATTGCGTGATCCGCGAATGCGT
>NW_012027232.1:0-880 GCF_000956235.1 Wasmannia auropunctata
TCTCATCGACTGTGAGTACCTTTNTAAAATTTGCAGAGACTGCAAGCAAAGCGGACACAAAACAGGATTCTGTAACAGCATGACGGAGTTCTACGCGAAGCGAAAAGCCAATTGCGAACGACGAAGTTCAGACCCTGGACAAGTTCACCAAGTGCGAAACACAGATGCATCATCGAAATCCGAGCGCAAGTTCGTCACCACTCGAATCAATGATGCAAAGATCAAGCTGCAACTTGACTGCGGCTCCGATGCTACGATCATCTCACAGGATAACTGGAAAAAGCTGGGCAGTCCAAAACTCAAGCCTAGCGATGTACAACTAACAAGCGCTTCGGGTCACAGCATTCACATTTGGGGAGCATTTGACTGTTGCATAAAGCTTAACGATCACGAAGCCCTGGGAACTTGCCACGTCTCTTCGCGAATCAACTTGTTAGGAAACAACTTTTTCCAGCCGCTTGGATTGTGGGATGTGCCAATCTCCTCTCTTGTCTGCAACAAAATTGTTACAAACTCTGAACACGACATTGTTGCCGAGGTCAAACGAAAGTTTCCCCAATTATTTTCCGACGGCCTTGGTAAGTGCACCAAAACAAAAATCTCTCTTACTCTCAAGCAGGGAGCCAAGCCGGTTTTTCGCAAAGCTCGACTAGTGCCGTTCGCCGCAGCCCCAGTGATCGCCGCCGAGATTGAACGCCTTCGACATTTGGGAGTCATCAGCCCAGTTGATTTTTCTACATCGGCCGCACCGATTGTCGCGGTCAAGAAATCAAACGGCAAGACTCGCATCTGTGGTGATTACTCGACAGGCCTCAATGACATTCTTGAGCCCAACCAGTATCCGCTTTCGACACCCGAGATGATCTTCGCCACGCTGGCA
>NW_012027232.1:7396-13290 GCF_000956235.1 Wasmannia auropunctata
TAATAGCACGCGCAAGTACACGCCGTAAACTAATTACGAACGCGGGACTTCGCTTCTGTACAACGTTCACGCACAAGTTACTTTATCAAAGAGACGCGAAGTTGACGCTACGAATTCCGAAAGACGAAAGACCATGAGTCTTCTTTCGAATCTTGCACATCCGCCTTCGTTCTCATCCCCTCTTCGGTTCTGAGCAGGCGCAGTTCTGCCCGGCGACAATTTTCCCTCGCAAACAATTACGTGGACCTATCGCGAAGCTTGTCGGTGTCGACATACATACGACTTTTGTTACCTGACGAAATATTACGCCAGTCTCGTTCTCGAAATAGCCTGATTGGCTGTACAATGCTTGCGACAACGTATCAGCACTCTGTTGCTGAGTCGGAAGATGCCTGGAGGCGTGGTCACGAGTTACTCATTTACATGAATCCCCCAGAATCTAGGTATATCTTTAATTACGCGATTATTATCGACGTTTGGCGTTGCGCACGCATATAAACTTAAAATAAATCATACGATACTCATTCTGAACCAAGCTACGAGCCAATGAAAGGAAAAATATCAAATAACGCGAATTTTGCGTTCACATGAAGTTACTAGGACTCTATCGTTCTCGAAAACGGTTTCTCCTTGGTTCAGCACGTTTTACAAACGTTAACTATAAGAATATAATCTGACGAAAACGTGTTTCGCGTACGAATGAATATAATATGTTTGAAAAATCTATCGGAGCTAATGCCATCTTATTGGCTGATTGAACGTACTGTCCGCCATTTCGTGTATCGTGACGTCAGAATATGCTCGAAGACACGAATTGACCAATGAGCGAGAAATAAGATGAGAGCTTAAGGCTGCTCATCTGAGATTCGAGAATTTAATCAAAATTCATATTCTGCGTTACGATTTTAATAATGTAATATAAAGACTTTATATCGTGTCTCGCGGTACGCCATAACGTTTTCTCGGCGAGTTTACAATTTTGTCCGCCAACTCGGTTGGATATCGGACTTTACGCATTATCGCGCTATTGATATTAATGAATGTAACGAAGCTATGGCAAGTCGTTGCGTTTTTGCCATTTTACATTTTATTTCTAGTTTCCTCCGTTGGAAACTCTTATTGTGCCAAGATGCACTTGCATCCTGAATTTCATAAAGCTACGTTAACTTTTATTGGACACAAAGTCTTAAATTGCAATGAATCAAAATGGCTTTTTGCCATGTTATTATTAAACATAAAACAAGACTATTTATCGGAGAAAATCTCCTTTAATTTGAATATTTAATTTTGGCCTTTGCCTGGTGCTCTACGCTATGTGGCTTTACGCAGGCAAGTGACTCTACGCAGGCAATTGACTCTACGCAGGTAAGTAACTTTTATTCTGTTATACTCTGAATGAATTTACTTTAATCTAATTATTCTTTTTTTAATTTATAGGAACAAAGAGGATTATTAAAGGTAAGTATAATATTTTCCCTTTATGTTATCTTATATAAAAGTAAGAACTATATATTATTTAACATTACAGCTATGTCATCGTCAAGGGGATAATAAGTATAAATATATTTTTTAGATCTCGCGTTATAGCGTTCTTTATCATTGCAGCTCTTCGCCTTGTGGCTGTGATAGACCGGGCTCGAACTCCTCGTAATCCCCGTGTTGTCCTGCCTCCGCTATCTGTCGCTGAAGCTCCGCTGCTACTCCTTCCTCCGACATAGGTGAATACTGCGCTCGGAAATCATTTTCCGAGTAATCGATTATCTCCTCCCCTGTAATATCTGTTGGCCATTCGTCAGCAATCATATCGGCTACCTCCATTCTGCCTCCATCGACTGCTCCGGCTGCTCTGTGGCTGTCTCGTTGCTGCTTGCAAAATCATCCGATGCAACCGACGCTATATTAGCGGACGGTTGCAAGGTCAGTCAAGGTTGCTGCTTGCAAAATCATCCGATGCAACCGACGCTATATTAGCGGACGGTTGCAAGGTCAGTCAAGGTTACAGGAGTAGTGGGAAATCTTTTTTTAGTTAGGATTTTTCCCATGCAGTTTAAGCAGTTCTCTTTCGATCCCTCTTGGTCCCGTTCCAATCATTTAGCTTTTTATATGTGTAAAAACTGTCAAAAGTTTTGAAAAATGGAAAATGAATAATTTTGATAAATTGAAGTGTGCCCTCTTATAGATCTCGACGAGCCCGACAAAAAAGATTCTATGTATCAAGCCTCTATCTCTTTTAGTTTAGAAGTTATAGATAGTTTTTTGAGAACAAAAAAAATTTTTTTTTATTTTTAAATGTTTGGTAATTTTCCCACATAGAACTCGGTGAGAGGAATAAAAAAGGTTCTCTTGGTCATGCCTCTATCTGTTACGGTTTGGCTAGGAAAACTGTCAAAAAATTGAAAAAAATTTTTTTTTGTTTTTTTACATGGGTCGCAATTTTCCCATATGGAGGACCTCGAGGGGAGTAAAAAAGGTCCTCTTTGTCATGTCTCTATCTGTTACGGTTTGGCCAGGAAAACTGTCAAAAAATTAAAAAAAATTTTGTATTTGTTTTTTTACATGGGTCTCAATTTTCCCATATGAAGGACCTCGAGGGGAGTGAAAAAGATCCTCTTCGTCATGCCTCTATCTGGTACGGTGCGGCCAGGAAAACTGTCAAAAATTTTAAAACTGAAATTTTTTCCAAGTTCCAACGGAGTAAGTTGGATCAGAATAACCGCTGAAAATTGGACTATACCAATCGATAGAGAATGTCGAGAAACGCGTTTTGGACTTATGAATTTTTGACTGAATTTTGGAAATTTCCCAAATTTTTTTATAGTTCAAAAGATGTATCAACTTGGAAAAATCGTAAAAAATTCGACTATATTAGTGGATAGAGAATGTCGTGAAACGTGTTTTGGACCTATAACTTTTGGATCGAATTTTTGAAATTTTCAAAATTTTTTTTAAGTCCGAAGGGAGTTTCAATTTGGAACAATATGGACAAAAATTGAACTATACCAGTCCATAGAGAATGTTGAGAAACGTGTGTTGGACTTATGATTTTTTGTTCTAAATTAGAAAAATCTTTCTAAGTTCTGACCCCTTCGAAAAGTGGGAAAAAATGAGCGTGTCGAAAAAATTCGAACTATTGACAACTATATATGAAAAAAGTACATTAAAAAAAAAGAAAATTACAATTTGTGTAGTTTTCACGTGTATTCTGGGTCAAGGATTTTGGGGGGGTTTGGGGGGCTTAGTCCCCCAAATACCTGCCAGGGGGCGAAGCCCCCTGGTGGGGGTCCAAGGGGGCGAAGCCCCCTGGTCAGGGGGGGCTCCGGGGGGGGGGCGAAGCCCCCCCTGCAATGAGAAAAAAAATTATAAATCGTCAAAGACGACCATGACAACGACCACACAGTTGATCATTGCAAACACACATGCGACCGGATTTTAATTACAGTGTCTCTTTTCAGGTTTCTGTTTTCTTTAATCAATTGTGGATTTCCAACGTGAAGACACTACCCTCGCAACTAAAAATGGTAAGTAGAAAATATTGTGGTTATTTGTATATTAATATCTTTGTACTTTGTTTCAGGTAGTCAACCAAAACTGGTCAGGATCGGTCAGGACCAACCAATGGCTGCAACGTAAGAATGTAAAATAAATGAAAATTGTGGCAAAACTCTTAATGTTGGTTATCTATTTTTCAGAATCCATACAAGCTGATAACCCTCCGGTTCAGATCAAATAAGGTAAGTATTAGACTAAATATATTCTTTGTTTCTTCACTAATATTATTCTATCTTATGTTTCAGCTGTTACAGTCATCCAGGAAGGATGTCAATCGCTCAACAGAAGTCTGTCATCTCTCAATGGTAAGTAACGATATTCATAATATCTTGTAATAATAATTGTGTTTCATTCTGTTTCAGGTATCCCAGCCAATTCCAGGGCGGATGTCGATCGCTCTACAGGAGTCTGTCATCCAGCAATGGTAAGTATGACAATATGTTGTAATAATTTTACTAATGTTCTCTTCTGTTTCAGGTATCCCAGGCAATATGTCGACAGAATTACAAACGGATGCAAAAGGTAAGTATCTAATTATGTGGAATAAGATGGAGTATTGAATTGAAATATTTCTTATAATTTGCAGAATGATCCCGGATAATCAATATTTCTACGTGCAGGATCATAAGGGATGGATAAGATGAAGAATTGATATTAATGTCGTAAGTTATGTATAAGGTTAATTAGATATTTATTTTATATATCATTTGCCTGAATTTCAGGAATGTGCGCATCGACGAAGGAGGAAATGTAGGACTGAAAGCCGGAGCCCCGTTAGCCGCTGTCGCCGCTGGATGAGCAGCAGCAGCGTTGCCCGACTCTCACCGCGTGGAGGTGGGGACGGCACTTGAACTCGCGCGTGTTCTTTGTGTGTAATGCGGCGAGTTCTTTGGAGAGTCTTTGTTTTTTTGTTTTTTTATATTTTATATTTTTTGTTTTTTATATTTTATTTTTTTTTGTGTTTTTTATATTTTATATTATTTTTGGTTTTTGTTATTTTATATTTGTTTGTTATATTTTTCATTATAGAATTATAAACTTGTCATGTTTTAAACAAAATAAATTTGTAGACGATTACATAAAAAAACATGACGTTATAGATGAATATATATACGCATGCATATCGCGAGACAAAAAAAAGTAAAAAGAAGAAAAAGAAAATAAATGGAGACAAAATAAACTTAAGCGGACGTATGGGTTGACATAATCTTATGCAACTGTTGCAGTTGCTTGTGGAAACGGGATTTAAATCTGTTGGAGACTATACCCGAAGCTATTTGATACGCTGTATCTTTTAGTTGTAGCGCGGTTACTTCGGCAAACAAAATCTGACGACGTTGCAACAATTGCTGCCACACCTCGATGTCGTGTATTTGGCCTTTGTCTAGGGCATGCACTAATATGGCCTGGTTGTGGCGATCGGTCCATTGAAATGAGTCGAGGATTCGCGGCGTAGGTTTAACACGTATATTTCTTGGTGCTTTAGCGGTGGCGACCGACGACGAGGATGGTGTAGGTATTTTGGCTGTTGCTGCTGCTAATGCTGTCGCTTGCGGCGGCGATGATGACTGACGATGTTTGCTAATACGAAGATTAAGAGAATCGTCGTTTGTATCGATAATTCGACGACGTACTGCAGCGAACTGTCTTTGGACGTTCGATGGCGATAGTCGCGGTGTACTTAAGTTGAGAGGGATGCAAAACTCATGACAAACGGTGACAGCGGACGATTTTGGTAAAGGTCTGCGACGTTTCTTTGGCGCGGGCGGTGTTGGCGTTAGTGGGGCATGCGGCGGCGAGGGGGAAAACTCACGTTGCCCTAGCAGTGGTTCCATTAATGCGGCTCTTGCGGCGGCGTCGTTGATAGGTGATCGTGATTTCTCGGCGAGTTGTGCCGCAACGCATGGAGTAAGCGTTGACTGTTGCGGTGGTGGCGATGTAGTATTACGACGACCAACTTGATCAAAATGTGAATCGACGTACATAAATCAATGACGTTGGCAGATGGACGTCTGCCGCCGACTCCCCGTGTATTACGTGTCTCTGATAATGTCGCTTGTTACGTGTCCGCCGTCGAGGAAGTCGGTGTCCAAGTGTCCGTTGTCCATGAAGGAAGTGTCTACGTGTTCGCCGTCGTGGAGGTAAGTGTCTAGGTATCTTTTACGAGTCCGCCGTCGAGGAAGTCGGTGTCCAGGTGTCTGTCGTCGAGGAGGTAAGTGTCTAGGTATTTTAATTCAGTTTAAATGTTATGTAGGTGTATACTATTTGTTATTTTTATTTATTTTTTTCCGCCTTTTCTCCTATTTCGGCTGCTTGAAAGTGGAGCGTCTCTGGTCTGTCGAACG
>NW_012027232.1:14902-15463 GCF_000956235.1 Wasmannia auropunctata
TGTGCTCTTCCGATCTAAATAAAAATAATCAAATTGACATTGTTTTGATTGAAAAATTTCACTTTTAATTTGCATTTAAAATAATTCATTGAACATAATTGCTATTAACAATCTTATTATTTTACATGTTCTATCCGATATAAAACTAATCAAATGCCGCTTTTAACACAGTTTAATATCGACATCGTATATTTTTATTAAAATTTAAAATGGTTTAATTTAATGAGGAATTTCAAAATAAATACGAAATATGTGCCATAACTGTTTTTATTCATTTTTATATCGGATAGAACATGTAAAATAATAAGATTGTTAATAGCAATTATGTTCAATGAATTATTTTAAATGAAATTAAAAGTGAAATTTTTCAATCAAAACAATGTCAATTTGATTATTTTTATTTTGCATAATAATGTAATACATATTTAACATTGTAAATAAAAAAAATAAATAAAATTACAGGAATCAGGGGAATTGAACCCGGGTCGACAGATTGGTAGTCTACAGCTGACCGCCTCAGCTGCGCCACCTTCTCGACAATGAGCTCAACGCGAGCGGTAT
>NW_012027233.1:0-1364 GCF_000956235.1 Wasmannia auropunctata
CTTGCCCACGTTCGTGAAGATCTTAACCGGATGAGGCATATTGTTTCTATTATTACACAATGAATGGATGTGCACAACGTAAGGTGACAGATCAGACGTTACGTACGCGTTTGACTTATCCTCTATTTTCCTTGTTTTAGCTTTACCTGAGAGTGAGCTGGAACCGTCGTTTGCGCGGATTCCACCGCTGTTGCAACTGCTGTTAGCATCGGCAGGTCGAGTCAGAGAGGTTATGGGCGGGAGGACGCCCGTCTCCGTGTCGCTGTATGAACGCTTGTTACCTTTTTTCCCGCCGGGCCGGGTCGTTCCTTGCTCCTGCAGAGCAGAGAGTTCCTCGTCCGAGCAATTCATGCTTTCATTGACGTTATCCGCTGGCACAGAACCGCCCGCATTTGCATTCACCGAAGGGGGTGGGGAGGGGGGGTGGGAGAGGGAGATGGAATTTGAGAAGAAGAGTATAAGGGTGAGGATGGGAGGGTGTGTGGGAAGATAGCAGAAGGGGAGAGAATTTGAGAGACTGCCATATTTCCCTCGAAGGAACTCAATTGATCTAGTGATACTGATAAAGGCTGAAGCGTTGAGGGGGGAAGAGAGACGGGTTCCGGGGCCGAACATGGCCGGCCACGTGGCCCTTTGTCTTGATCCCTCGAGCACGAGGCCGAGGCCTCGGACATGACGGAACGCACAATACCGTACGACGCAGTTGAAAAAGGATTCGCGCGTGGAAGAGAGGAAATTCTGGAATATATCCAGACACTACACGTCGATGAAAGGATTTGAAGTGGACTTGCCGCACAAACGAAACTCGGGAACGGTCAAAAGCACGTCCGAACTAGTCGCAGCGCCGCGCGCGAATCCTATAAAACTCGCACTCGGTAACAATGTAATCTAGCCTAGAGTCCTAGAATACAGAGATACGGCGTCAGTTAGGTTAGGTAGTCACCGCCATTTTAATTCAGTAAAGTATTCCTAACCTTATAAGCTGATGACAGTTGATGCAAAAAGAAAATACTTACACCATAATAATAGCTTTTTGCATTTCAACATTTTGTATTGTCTTAATTTTTCTCTATATAATTTATGTACATACTTTACAAAGCTGTATCTTGATGCATTAGGTGCAATATAGTGAATTAAAATGGTCGCTTTGATCATTTGATTGGTGCTTTGTCATGTGATTTAGACAGCCAATCAGACCATACCCTTCAATGTCGCATCTCTGTTTTCTAGGGCTACGGTCCGATTCACGCTCGCAGCGTTCACTGTACTTACAATGCTCACGATTGGTCCGATTTGTTAGCATGCTCAGAGCGCGTTAACGACAATTTCGTTTCGGACCGCTACAGAATAGGGGCCCAGATCAC
>NW_012027233.1:7527-25173 GCF_000956235.1 Wasmannia auropunctata
GTGCAAGCTGCCGAATTCGCCATTAGATTGTCACTACTGGCACTACTGGCAATACTGGCATATCGGATGCGGAACACGGGCGTAGAATGAAAACAAAAGTGTCAAACAATTGTCAAAAATATATGCATATAGATTAGTCGTTCTGACCGGGACCGTGATAATATAATTTAAGCGTAACATGGCCGAGAATGAATTTGTTTCAGACAGTGACGAATGTCTCGTTGCCGAGGCCATTAATTTAAATATTGAGGAGGTATCTATTCATCTTTCCAATTACAATCGCTTCAACGATGTTGTAAAACATAACGCGTGTACGCGATGCCAAGCGTTATCACGTTGAGCGAATCGCGCTATACTGTTTGCTATTTGTATTCCTAATTCGTGTCTTTTTTCTCGTTGTAATATTATAATTGAAATTAATCTGCCGGTATTGTTATAATAACGGTACTCATGCCTTATTTCTTCTAGTTAGATAACGCGGAATATGCTATACCAATTGTGGAAGAATTACCCACCTTGGAGAGTATACTAATGGAACCCGATTATGAGTCGCTATCGGAAACGGAGGACGACATCGGCGTACCATTGGGTGAGAAACTGGGCAGCAGTGAGACAACCAGCATCGGAAGTCACTTGTCGCTGAATTCGTTAAATAAATCCTCTAAGACCGCCCAGAGACCGTCCTCGGGTGTTATCTTAAGGCATGTCATACTCAAAGGAATAACATCACAAATTGTATCAGCCAATGTGAGCAATTATTCCATACATTATGCGGGAGATATATAAGGAGTTATATTCTTTCAAGTTACAAATTTTTGAACATTGTTACATGCCACATGTATAATAAAATGGTCGTCATTTGTTAAATATTGATTTATACAGGAGAGAGTCAACGCTGGTCTGGCTAGTGCAGTTGCAGCTGGAGGAAACATGCTGGTAATTGGTACTAGCCATGGTTTAATACTGGGCTTTGATTCTTCACAAACGTTGCGATGGTGCGATCAAGAAGCGAGGCACCAAGGTTCTGTTTCTGCCCTTTGCTTCAATCACGATGGTAGCAGGATATTGGCTGGTTTTGTTAGGGGACATATCTTGATGTTGGATAGTAGTAATGGGAAAGTTTTAAGGATTCTCACTGATGTACATCCACTTGACACTGCTGTCTTACACGTTAAGGTACTAAATCTGCCATTGATTTTTCTTACACAGGTGTAAAGTTAGTAGTCTTGTATATGAATATAAAACATCCTCAATTTATAATTGCATATTTTTTGAAAAGGTAATAATAGAAGTTAAAGGAAAACTATAAAATATTAAAATTGTTATAAAAATAAAAATGTTTAAAAAATAAAACTCTAATTTATTTTTCGTTAGATATAGAATGTTTACTTTAATTTGTGAATGCTTTATATACATATATATACATATACACAGGGTGTCCTATTTTAAAGGATTCATTAAGATTTCTCGAAAACTATGATAGATATGGAAAAATGTTCAAAGTTGTATGATTTCAAGGGGCACATAAAATGGTACTATTGGTTTGACCTATAAGTAGCATTGTCAAGGCCAGAGAAAGGTCAGTTTAAGTTTTTGAAATGGAATTCTGCACTTTTTATTACATATTCTTGTAGCTTATCTCGAGAGCTTTTCAAAACACTATAATAAAATATTTTTCCATTTTCGAGTTATAAGGCTTGAAAGTTACAGTACCACTGGCATTAGTATTATCCAAGGTATTTAAACAATGGCTAAAACCTTTTAAATATTGATCAGGCTCATGAGCTTGACAACATATGTCAACGTCATGATCATTGGAGGTTGTTCCTTTTTTTTTCAAAATATAAAAATAAAAATGAAATTAAAAGCAACAATCTTTAATTGCCTTGATATATGTTGTTAAGATCATGATCTAGAACAACATTCAAAAGATTTTAGCCTTTGCATTGTTCGGACGCCTTGGATAATGCTAATGCCTGCGGTCCTGTAATTTACAAGTCTTATAACTCGAAAAGTGCTTAATCGAAAAATATTTTATTATAGTGTTTTGAAAAGCTCTCGAGATAAGCTACAAGAATATCCAATAAAAAGTGCAGAATTCCGTTAAAAAAATTTAAAGTGATCTTCTCTAACCTTGACAACGCCAAGGTTAAACCAATGATACCATTTATGACTTGAAGTCATACAACTTTTGTTAAAACATTTTTCCGTATCATAGTTTACGAGAAATCTTAATAGATCCTTTAAAATAAAAATTTCCATTAGTGGTTCATCCTTCACCTATGTTGTGTTGTGTATAATATTCTGCGTACAAACCACTCCATCTTATTTACGTGATCGTCTCCATTTAAATGAGGTTTAATTTCACTCCACCTCATTATCATCTATGCGTCTTCATCAGTCTCCTTTCCATTCTCATCGGACAGCAAAATTTGAGGCAGCTTTCTCCTACTATGGTCAAGTTTTTTAACAACCAGAAACATTCGCTCCTTGACATCTAACTATGCATTCAAAACAGCTGCTTCCCTTTACATTGGCTCTCATCTTTGATTAAATGCTCTTAGATGTCTTTTATATTCTAAATCAATATGTTTCATTTTCGCATTTTCTTTTTGTACATCAATGTTTAGTTTCTCGTTTACAAAGCTTTACGTATTAAATTCCTAGGTTTAGGCATATAAACAACATTTTCGCTGATGCCTTACCTTTTGAGATGCTACAATTAATTATCTTGTACTTCATGTTTTATGTTCACTTGTATATCTTCTGATGCATATCAAAGCTATTATTATTATTATTATTAAAATAGGACACCCTGTATATACATCATTAGTATTGAATCATTAGTATTTTTAATTTATCTGATCGACAGTTTTGAACCAGCCACTTTAGTTTACAGATTCGCCCAAAATAGCCTTGTGCAGTGACAGCGGTGGCTCGGTTTTCGAACTGAATTTCACTAGAGTAATGGGCGTCCGAGGTTGCGACAGTAGATGCCTATTTAGCGGCTCCAAAGGAGAAGTGTGCACTTTGGAGCCGTTGCTATTGAATCATTTACCGTCTCATCCACTGAAAAATTATACTTTAGTAGCAATGGCAACGTTATCGAAGGTTGTGCTTCGTAATAAACCCAGAGAACGCATCTGTCCATTAAATGTACATAATGTTTATTTTATTTCGTAGGTAATTGTTGTTTGCATAAGACCGCGAATGCGTGTTGTATTGAGTCATCCGTTGACTGGTGCCGCGATAGCACCACCACAACTGTCTTGGCAACTGGTTGTTATTCAAACAGCTGATGGTTCCCGTGTGATCGATCCAGTACTGGCGCTCGCGAGGGATAACGTGGTGTATTTTTATCAAGTATTGGCATATATTGCGTTATATTTTATGTTGATTGTTTTCTTTTAAAATAATGCTAAAGTATACTGCTTGTTGACAAGGTGTACACCGAAATTGGTACGCGGATAAAATTGTCTCCTCTCCGAAGGATGACGTTACCGTACATGATAAGCAATTTGAGGTGGCTAAATCCAAGATCTCTTGTGGTACTGGACGCTCACGAGAAGTTGCATTTATTAGATGTAAGAGCACAGGATAATTTGGAGACGTTAGATATGAGTCGCGTTGGTATTTCTTATGCCTCTAGTCATTTTAAGGGATTGTCTACCGGCGGAAATGTTTCGAAGGTACAAAGAGTGGTATATCGAGGACAGAAAGAAACTGTATTTAATATTACATTTGGATATTTGTATTTTCTGCAGGCGATGGCGTTAGCCGGTGAACGAGCGTGTTATAACACTGTTGTAGTCTTTGGCACGCAGCTGTTGTTATTAGGTACAAAGAGTTTACATGTGATATGTATGAGAACGTGGACTGAGAGATTGCAACATCTGATCATGCAGGTCAGTTTAAAGCGATGGAAAGAATCTGATTATGAGAGTAAAGATGTTTTATTGCATTTTTTAGAAACGTTACCCCGAAGCGTTGGCATTGGGCCTTTCTTTTTATCAAGATAAAGGCAAGGCGGTTATCGGCTTGCGAGGTTCTAAGCAGCGTCGCAAGCAAGTAGCGCGCGATAAGGTTTGTGAAGTATTGGTGCAGTATATGGACGAGTTAAATCAGTGTTTAGTAGACGAAAATATAGACTATGATATGATAGTACTCACCTGCGTCGATTACTGCATTCAACTGGAGAATATAGATCTGCTGTTCGGAAAGTTGTGGGACATAGTCTTCGAGTCAGAGGGGTTGAAAACTAGTTACTTGCACGCCCTCGAAGCTCCTCTGCTAGACGGAAATCTTCAACCGAGACTGCCACCATTGATCGCCCAGCAATTGGTCACTTTTTACGATCAACAAGACAAAGTAGATTCGCTGGAAGCGATCGTGGTTCTCCTCAATGTAGATTGCTTAGATATTCATCAAGTAAGCCATCGCGAGAATTTCCATGGTGAAATAGACATTTACGTTTTAAAAATGACGTTTTATAAATGTTTACGATTTCAGAGCATATGTTTTTGTTCGTAGGTAACTACAATCTGTCGTCAACGGGGACTTTGGGAGGCTCTGATTTATCTGCAGACAACAGCATTAGGCGATTTCACAGCGCCTATTCATCAATTGGTACCGGTACTTCAGAATTTATTACAGGACCCAACAGCCGCTCTTTCCCGCGACTGTATAAAACTTGGCAACGCCATTCTAGTTTACACTAGCTGCTGCCTCGCCGGTCGCGGGTTTCCCAAGGACGAGCTTCCCGAGGGCATGCCGCAGAAGGCGAAAGCGGATATATTAAGAGCCCTGTTGTCCCAGCATTCCAGTTTGGCGAATGATATGGAAAGGCAGTATCCATACTTGAGAACGTTACTGCAATTTGACGCAAAGGGCTTCCTCGATGTTATAGCCATCGCCTTTCAGGAGCCAGAATTTACCTCCGAAATGGGCTTGCGACACCGACAGAGGCTCATAGACATCTTGTTAAGCATTGTTATGCCGAATACGCCACTCACTCCAAAAAATATCGATTACATCACGACGGAGCAGCAGTTTATGGTTCTCATATTCGTCGCAAACGAAGTGTCGGAAAGCACTGTTACGTTGGAGTCTAGTACGTTGAATAAAATGATAGATATATTGTGCATTGACGCGCATGTAGAATTGTCGAAAGACTTTAAGACTGAGAGGGAAAACGCCGTGTTGAGATTGCTGCATTCTAAAAAGCTGTGCAATATTTCTGATAATACTTTGTTAAATTTAGCAAATAGAGCGAATTTGTAAGTACCTTTAATTAATCTATTAAATTTATGCTTTCTCGTTTAGTCTATTACACACATACACGCACGCACGCACGCACACACGTTCCATTTTAAATAATGCGTTAAAATTTTTCGAAAACTCCTTCAAGGGAGGGAGGAGGGCGAAGGATTTTCGTTTACGCAGTTAGAACTCTTTAATATATGAAACTTCCTCATGAACAACTTTTTGATACGATAAATACTCTTTAGAGTTATTCACTTGTAACACTTTATGTGGGCTATCGCGCGCGCGCGTGTGTGCATGTGTATGTGTGTGTGCGTGCGTGCGTGCGTGCGTGTGTAAGTAATCACATACGTAGTCTGTCCCAAAAATGAGACTAATTCCGGAAAAATTGTTTTTTATTGAAAATATACTTAATATTTTTTAAAGTAGGATCCTTGAGCGTTAATACAGCGGTTCCAGCGTTGCTGCCACTCTTTGCAGCAGCGCCTTTGTAACAGGAAGTCCTGACTGGACATACTTTCCAGAGCACTCATCGCGGCTTGGACCTTTTTAATCGTCCTAAAACGGTGTCGGACAACGTTGGGACGATTAAAAAGGTCCAAGCAGCGTGACTCTAGAAGGCACGTCCGATCAAGACTTCCTGCGCTACTATGAAGAGTGGCAGCAACACTCGAACCGCTGTATTGATGCTCAAGGATTGTTATAAAAAATTGTTATAACAAATGTTTTTCACAATTTTACATAATTTTAAGTTATGTATCTTATTCCTTGGATGTTGACCTTTAAAATGAAAAAAAATTGTTTAATTGTTAACTTTAAGCAGATTAATTAATTTAAAGTTTGGTCGGGTACATTGGACTCGCGAATACCATTTAAAGAAATTTAGGAGTGAATACTGATTAGGGTTAAGCGTGTGTGCATGTGTGTGTATGTGTTTGTACATGCACATAGCATATTTATAATAATAGAATAGATATGTATATATGGACATATGGCATTGCATTATTTGATGTATTTGTGTTGCAGCATAAGAGTAGCGGAATTACTGTACAGTGCGCGAGAAGATTGGGTGGCGGTATGTAAATGCATGATCTTGGAGCCATCGAGGCATCACGACGTATGGCCCTGGCTCGAGCATCTGCCGGCCGCTTCGTTAGACCAAATGATATCAATTCACACTTCGACTCTCGTGACGATCAATGCCAATCAGTTCGCCACGATTGTTGCAACGCGATTGCAAAACAAGATCGATGCAATATTGCAGAGTTTTACTGATAATTTAAGCTTGGAATACAAGCTATTAGGAGCATTGTATCAAGTCGCGCAGTACAAGGAGGAGGATGTTTCTCTAGAATTAACAACTGAACATTTGGAGCGGTACCTAGCGTTAATGTGCGAGTTGGAGCCGGCACACGTGGTTGCTCACTTGCATGGGCCACATGGGTGCAGATTGGATGAGGCGTTAAAGATCGTCCAGAGATGGAGATGTAAAGATGCGGAGGCGGTGATGCTGGAGAAGCTTGGTAATTACCAGGACGCATTCGATCTTCTGCTGAGAGAATTTGAGGACCGGCTGGAAATGTATCGGCAGGATAAGGCCTCGGAAAGCGAAACTGTGCACGCTGCCATTCAGCTCGCGGGGATATGCCGCAGATCAGCGGGGAATCTCGACTGGATGCCTCTTATAGAAGTGATGTTCCGATCGCATTCGGAGAACAACAGGCAGAAGGCGGACGTATTGAACGGTAAATTATTGAGATTGATTTTAGAATCTCTGAGCGGTACATCGATACTGTCGAACATATTGGAGCAGATTCTGAGAAATCCATCGGCGACGAGCGGAACGATGGGCGACATACGACAATTACTATCCGGAGTCCTTACACAGTCGCGATACGAGCAAACCCTAGTCGAAACTACCGCGCGATTAGTGAGCTTGGAGCTTCACAAGGCTCTGGAAAAATCCTTGAGGTATTTCGGACATTCTGATATATGAGATTTATTACTTTTTAATAGAGTGTGAAGGTTCGCAAAGAATCACGATGAATTTTGGAATGCGGCATGAATATTGTTATCAGAACATCTCTGTAAATTAGTTAAATTATATCATGACAGACGAAAGATATGAATTAAGAATACATAAGTGATAAGAAGCAAAATTTTCTTGATAATAACAGAATAAAAGGAAAGAAAATTTCGTTTAGACTGATTAATGAGAACAATGTAAAATAAAAAAAGATTTATCGTGAAATCGCTGACTTTCGCACCGTGAACGTTATGCATCACTTATATGCAATAATTTTTATTACTCAGAGACGCCGGTAGAGCATGCGGGAACGTTTCCATAACTTGTCCCGTGTGCAGGCAGCCGTTGTCGCACTGTTCCGATCACGTAGTGATGTTTGGATGCGGTCACGGATACCATTCGATGTGTCTGGGCGAGCCTAAATCGTGTTACAAGTGCTTGAACACGAAAGGATGGGCGCCCGTCGCTACCAACATCGCGCACACTGTGCCGCAGCCACCGCCGGTTAGTTAAAACAGCGATGTCTTGATTATCTTTCATCTTGTACACCGCGTAGATGTTCTGCTCACTTTTCTGTTTTATAGAGAAAAAAACAGCTTCTTCCGCCAGAATTTTTACGTCACAAAGACCTCGCGCTACGACTGGCACCGTCCTGCTCTATCCCCGACCTCGAGGGCATCTTTTAAATCTAGTCTTCGACTATTCGAGAACGATAATCGCGTTCGTCAGTGGTATGTAGTATCTTTTAAGATACCAAAACGAACGTGTACGATGTACATATTACGAACAATCTGTATGTTGTGTAAGTACTGACAAAAAAAGATTTACGTTCCATTCCTTGAGATTTGATTTTTGTTCAATGCGCGTTGATGTTTGTGACACGTTGCCAAATACAAGTTATTACTGAAATACAAAGTATTTATTATATATAGCTTGTATATAACATATTATTCTCGTTGCAACACGTAATTTCGCACTTCTACACCGTTTCCACGACCGTCATCGATGGAACGTCCGTTCGGCGTTTTATTTTAATAATGAAAACTGGTTTCCTGGGCGCGTTATCTGCTAAAACGCGATACGGATCCATGGGCTCGTCGTCAAGCAATTCACCGGTGAGAAGTTTCGCGACAATTGGAAAAATGTCCAGTTTTGGACACTTGGACTGGTCGATCGGTGATATGTCGACATTCGAGATATACGTATCTACAGCGGATTCTAACTTAACAAGGAATGGATTCAACTTCAGAACAGCTACGTATTGCTGTAACTACAAACCAAAAAGGATCGATTATATAAATTTTTTAGAAAATTCTATAAGCGTGTATTTTGCACTTTTCCTACAATATGCGATGATGTATTAAACGCGTTAAAAGCGGTAGATACGTGCCTTATCATCGGATCTTTCGAGATTACGTAACAGATCCTCGATTTCATTTAACAAAACGTGACACCTCGCGAGATATTCATGACTGTATTTAGTCTCGCATGTGTGCAACAACTCCCTTGTTGAAGAACTCTCTCTCTTTATTTTTTCAAGGAGCAACGATAACGGTATCCCCGATAGCGTGCGACTGCCCATTTGAATTTTGGAACATTTTTCATAGACCTGTATAATTAATATATGCGCGCCAATACCTGTAAATACTTATACAAAGAAATGCATAAATGTAAAAGTACAAAAAGTTTTACCTGCTTATTAATAGAGCTCCATGCACCGACAATCCCGTTTATGAACTGCTTAAGGTCGCTCGCGGAGGTGTAATTCTCGGATAGGTACAATAACGACTGGAGTTTGTCTGTCAGATCACATGATAGCTTACCAAACAATTCGAACCTGTCGCGGAATTCGAGAGATATGTCTGGACCGTAACCTTCTGACTTGAGAATGCTCACCTATATAAAAAATATACAGTGTCGTGTGTGTACAATTAGTTTGATTACACACAACTTCTAGATGGTTAAAAATGAAACGTTTACGTTCCGATGTTTAACTCACATTTTTTTCGAGAATTCGTACGATATCGTGAGTCGATACGTCGTCGGTCGTCATAATAATCGTTTATAGAAAATAGATATACTTCGTCAAATTGGCTGATAAACAAAACGTATTTCCATAGCAAACTCGACGTCCGATAAACGCGATAGTGTCTTTTCTTCAGATAGAAGATAGACATATTCAGTTGGTTTCTTTTTATTGATTGTTATGGCTTATATAAACGACATTGTTGTCTTCCTTTCGTACATGTAGTACATAAATCTGGCATTGGTTTGCTTGTATATAGCGTATAAGTCACTTTTTATAACATCGCGTATTTCATTGATATACGACATCTTCTTTATGTTCGGCTAACATTGTTTTTTTTCATCGAATAATGATGTAATGAGGTATCGTATAGGGATAATTGAGAATTGACTCTTTTACAGGTCGCTTAAAAAATTAACTTATGGCTTTATAGTTTTAACCGTTAATAGTGATTTCTTAATGTTATATAAGCGCTCCTGGGCTCTTATACCATAAGTAATGTACATATCATTACATATTCGGTATTAATATTATTATTATTATTATTAACTGTTATAACTATACCGTTACTTATTTAGTTATACACAGTTATCTTAATAATTGCAGTAAAAACACTTAAAAACATATTTAAATTCGCGCTCACTGACAGGTATGTGCTATTGTAATTTATAATAAAAGAAAATAGCGCGACATTGCCGTCAAAAACGTGCTAATTGTTATTAGCACACTTTGCTTTGAAACGCCACAACAAACCCGATTATCATATATCTAGTCGTTTTCATAGACTGGTTGCTTTAATATTGTTTCTAACAGGGGGAAGAGTACCTCTCCTAAAAAGAAAGAGGACGGATTATTATATATATCTTACATATATGCAATTTAATTTATTATAAATTTTTCTTTTACAAATAAATTAAATTGCTTTCGTATTATTTAAATTTTATGCATTCAAAAATTTAATACAAGAGCATTTTCCTCATTTTTTTTCTCTTTTTGATATTGCAACCAAGATTTATCATATTAACATATGTATATTGCCAATAAAATTTCCATGTAATTTGATCATTGCTTGTAAGAAGAATAAAATACAGCAGACGAGAGATTTATACAATATTTTAGATAAAGAATAATCTAGCCACAATCTTTTTTTATTTACTAAATGCAGTTTAAAAGTATATTAATTTAGATTATCAATTAGATAATGTTTTTGTATATTATTTCATTTTTTCCTTAAAAATCAACTGTCCTAACAAGCTATACTAAATAATAATTATATATTCAATTGATGTTTATTTAATTTATATTCATCGGCATATATAAGCTTATTTTGCGAAGATCCCATGAGAATTTAATGGTGAATATGCGTCTTATATCTACAGTTAGCTGTTTGTATATCATGATCAGAAAAAAACGAAAAATTATAATTTTTTATAATCCACGTTGAACACAAAATGGTACAGTTTGCGATACTCGTCCCCCATGGATCAATTCGTTTGATGTACACATGTACCAAACTTGCACATGCAACAGGGGCAAAAAAATGCCACACGAGTTCATCAGGAACATGCATTATGTTTCTTGAATAAATCACCATAAATGATGAGTCATTATGAGGTTTGAACTATCAGAGGAGGGGCCCTAACAGTTCACTTTCAAATTCACTTTTATATTCAGAGAAATGATAACTATTCTACAAATGAAAATTAATCAGTGTATAATCACACAGTCTATTAAAGCGGGTTGCACTCTGAACTTGATATAATTCCTAAAAAAAAAAAAAAAATCTGTCTCCCTTTACATTTGCTGCGATCGCTCGCGCCATCGATTGGCAACGAGAGAGTGAGCATTAGCGATATCTATAGATGATATCTGTAAGAGTGATATCTATAATGTGGCGGTCTGTAATTGTTCCCATGTCGCGACCGCGCATAAGAAGTATTATAATAATGTCTTCGATTATGATGATGATGATAACCGTTAACTGATCGATTCCAGCTTTTGTTTTGGTATTCTTGGAATGAATTGTGGCTTGTATTAGATCTCTCCTCGTACGATCGACGATTTGCGTGGTCCTTGATCTTCTTCGTCCGGCCTTTATCTATCTCGTCATCGTCCGCGTTAAAGTGACGTTTACGCTCTTCTCGTCTATCGTTATCGACGTCACGGTCGAGTTGCGTTCTATTGCCATTCCAATTCGTTACTGAAAATCGGAGACACGAAATTATATAATAAACTTTTTAATCTTTCTACAATTAGATTGACTTATGATTAAATTTTCACAATTAATATCCGCAGGGTGTTTACTTAAATCTTGTAAAAAAATTTCCTGAGAATTCCCGGATTTCCCAAGTGTTTTTATTCAAAATTCCAGGTCAAATTAGGTAATTATTTTTTTAACATAACTTTGAAGTAAATCCCCGATTTTCAAAAGAAGAAATTCTCTAAAAATTCCAAGCTGTCCAGGTTTCCCAAGTTTTTTCAAGTAATAAACCTTGGTCCATTTTTACCAGTAGATTAACTTTAATCTCGGTTTAGTTTACTTTTTTTCTAATTCTTAGAACTAGAAGATAAAAAGAAATCAAAGCAAGATTAAAATTAATCTACATTGATAGAAATGGGCATAAATCAGATATACTAACCTGAGGAACTGCTGTATCCGCGATTTGACATTTTTAGTAAGTGTGAAAGGGTGTCCGAGTCATTGGTACCGTTAAAATTTCTCATAGCCGCGGCACTCGGTGTCGAACCGTTTTGACTTAACTTAATATCCTCCCTAGAACAGACATAATAATTTTTCTCTCGTCTATTGTCTTATTATTATATAAAATAATTCAACGTAAAAGAATTTACCTATTCTCACATAACCACCCATTAGTTGTAGTTGACCCACTGAGACTGGGAGCTGTATCCTTGGTTTGCCAGTTTTTAACATTGCTGATTGCAGCCTTCGTAGGCACAGTCTCTTCCTGTCCGTTTTTAATTCTGACATTGTGGCGCCACTTATCCTTATCACGTTGCTCTGACTGACCGTTCGCTTCAGTTTTCCCATTTTGATGTTTGAGCACACTTATCCGGCCGTTATTATTGGATCCGTTTTGCGTTTTCGTACAATTTACAATTGTAACTTGCATTGTCGACACACCGTTGGTAATGCTTTTGGAACTAGATTTCAGCAACTCTTTAGAACCCAACGAGGTTGTTTTTGCTACGTCCTTCGCAACAAGACATTTTGGCACACCGTTCGTGATATTAATTCTGGATGCGGTATTTGACGTTTGACTTTTATTCAAAGTCCCTGTCCCAGAGGAACAATTGTCTTCCTCCTCACTGGAACCGTCGTAGGGCACCAAACTGTTACCATTTAAAACCTTTCCATTTTTAATGTGCACGACCAGTCTCGGCTGCGACTTATCCTGCATTTTTTGCGGTGATTGTGTACTAACAGTGTCACTGGATTTTTGTATAGGAAGATTTAATTCTATACTTCTTTGTGGCGGGAGCTGCGGACCGATTAACGCTGGTTTACTTGAATTACCGAGATCGTTTGACAATCCACTTGACGTACCGTTCGCGGAACATCCGGCGGATGTCAAGATTTTGGACGCGGGGGACTTATTTGTAGAATTAGATAGCGAGGTGGGCACACTCTTCGCGGACGTTGTACCGTTCATTTTCACGATCTGTTGATTTTGACTATAATTTTCCATCTCGAAGATCATAATGTACGCGTTTGTACTTAATACATTATTAAGGCTTATTGGACGAACGCAACAGTCGTCGAAGGAATAATATTGACCGCTCGATACCTGCGCGACCGCCGTATAGTGGCCGCAATTTACAGAGGGGCCCATGTGCGTCACCATCGACATGAGTTTGTAAGTTAGCTGCTTGGGAGACTCGCCCGGTTCTCTCCACAAATACTGGCCCATATCTATAGTCTGTTTAAAACCGATGTGTCTAGATATTTTCCCTCCTAAAAAGCTAAATCGTTTCAACTGTACACACAACACTTTTGGTGGGCGCTCCAGCGTGAACTGTTTCGTGGCAGGAACTCTTCTCTTGCAGGCTTCGCATTTATAATCATTGTTATCTAACTGTTCCCTACTGAAGTAACTATTTAATGCTTCGTCCAGTGTATTCGCCTTGCGTATATCCACAAGCAAGTCCTGTTCAAGAATTCATAGGATATTTTTAAATGGAAACGTTACATGAAAATTTATCATTTTTGCAATTTTGTATACTACTTACTTGAAAGTGTTGAAACGTGGTAGATACGTGTTGACATTGCAGGCACTTCACTTCAGTACGTATATAGCCACCGAATATTTGATTAATAGGTGTCGTTTCCTTAGAGTAGCTATCCAACTTAGTTGCTTTACGCCTAGTCAAATACGCGCGTTCCATTCCTTCCAATAAATAGCGTAAAAATTCGTGAGCATCTTCTTGTTGTCCAGGCACCATAGTTCGGCAAATGACTGCATGAAAAGAATATCGTCTACTATCTGCCTATTCACACATGATATACTTATCATCATGAAGTACGTACGCTTTAGTTTATTATATACGTAAAACGGTTTGATTGTACCGCCAGACTTCTGATGGCTGAACTGTAGAGTCTTGGCCACTGCACACGTAAGGCATTCCCCACCGCCATCTAAAACTATCCTATTATCAAAACACCATACAAAATTGTGCTATTATAATTTTTACATTATAACTTTTTCAGAGATGACAAATGAAGCTATACATGATAGGACAGGCATTGGAACTCACTGTTTTGTTCGCACTTCGAATTGTGATGCGGATCGGACAGCAGCCAATTGACAAGGGCCGGTACGTGAAACAACGCCTGAAGAGTGCTGTTTAGGTAACAAGTGTTCCCAACGTTGTACATGCCAGCTCCAATTGGACACGTGCCTTTCCACCCAAGATGGACCATCTTGGAAGAGTACAGTGTGACCTCTGGCTCTGGCAGAATCGGGCCCTTATTCGCGTCATTTTTCTTCTTATAGATCACGCCATCCTTCACTTTGCTTCCTTCTAAATTCTCCACAGGGGACAAATTGAGGAAAATGTTGCAGTTAGCCTGCACCTGACTTGTCACCTGGAAATCCTTCAACTCTTCGTAATGGATTTCTGTTTGCATGATCCGCGAGGCGTTGCTCACCAGCTCGAGTGACAGATCGTCCGTAGTCTTGGACGGGCTGCCATTTAGAGCACAGTGGAGCCTGGCCGCTATAGGATCGCAGACGCTGACCGCAGGCATTTTTTTTCTACCGTTCAAAATTTCTTCTTCTAGTCTTTATTAAGCAGATAAAACCTATAATAAAACGTGGAATATGAGACATAACTTCGTACAAGATTCTATCTTCATGCACACCATATTGTCTCACGAAACAGATTTGAGAGCAATATTTTACAAAATATATATACGCGTGAAAATAAGATAAATACACAATTAATCACGCGGAAATGAATTTTGTGATAAAAGAAAAAGATAGATGTGATAAAAGAAAGAAGAATAATACCGATGAAGGTATGCTCCGTTCGAGCTTACAGAGCAGCGAGGTGTTTCAAAATACCACAGACTACATTTTGTTCGTGCAACTGTAACAGGCTCGGGCGGGAAGACACGAGCGTGCGGAAGATAACGCTTCTGACGATTGTTTACCTGCTCGCAGATGTACAGCGATCCGTGGGCGGTTTACTGCCGAGACGAGCACGGCAACCATCTGGCGTGGAAGATCCCTCGGTTCCTGGCGCGCGGAATTGCGCCGATCGCGCGGCTAATTGGCTCGTCGTGCGTGATATCGCGTGGCTTTGATCCCCCCCGGCTCGAGAGTCTCGATGCGGTTACCGGACAGGAATCGCTCGCCGCCGCGGAGGGTCGCGCGCGCGCACACACACGTGCAGGCGAGCGGATGAGCGCGCGCGCGTGTGTCTCTCCCTCTTTCTCGTCCTTTCTCGTTTCCTCGCCCGTCCTGACCGTCTCGTCACGAGCGGATTTCCCGCGTGCACGCGCTCGAAACCACGTTAACGCCCGACGCGATGAGACACGTTCACGCCGCCGCACACAAGCAGCCCGATGTCCGACGACCGACGCCGGTCATCACATATCGATCGCGCGCGACGATTTCGCGGCACACTCGTGCGTCAGACACGCGGGAACGATAAACGGGCACGCGCGCACGGCCGTGACTGCCATTTGCATTCGCTGCTATCTTCGCAAGACGACTTCCTGCGAGCGCTTCACAAGCACGCGGGAAAATCGGACGTCGCGCAAGATGGTTCCGGCCGGCTAACGGACACGCGGGGCAGAGGGGGAGGAGGAGCGATAGGATGCCGTGTGCTATGTGTGTATGCGTACAGTGGTGTGCGCGTGCGTGCGTGTGTGGTGTGTGTTTGTGCGTGTAGTACTGCCACGCCGTCTTTCGGGTCTCTACACTGTCAAACTGATGGCCGATACCGATTGTTTAATGCGTCTGACGATCGACTGTTCCTTCCGCGAGACGTTCGACGATCATCCGACTTCAATCGCAGGTTTTTCAACAAAGCACTTTCCAGTGAGCGCCGGCACTTAACCTATCGATAGCGAGCGCGTTCAGAAAACGATTGCGCGGTCGCAGAGGAATGTAATTGGTGTCCGTGTCCGCGCGCACTGATGGCTGCGTTCCGTTTGGCGCTTACAGCTGGTTACAGCGCTCACAAAATCATTTCATCCTTGTTGTTTATCAAATATTAAACAAAAACAAATGATGCTTATAAGCGCTGTAAGCGCCAAGAGGAACGCAGCCGATAAGTTATTAAAAATAGAGTCCCTAGCTAAGAGTCCGGTCGTTCGGTCACCTCGTCATAAATCCTATTGGTGCTGATACAATATGGCGTAACCAATAAGATGTCTTATTCCACACACATCTATATAATAATACACACACAACAGTAACCATTCAACAGCACCACAGTACCACACCACACCAATGTTTACTACGATGCCATGTTGTGTGGGTGCGTTCGGATTCCTTCCTCAGTATGTGGCTGCTGTGTGACCGGTGAGAGTGGGGTCTAGTTTAGTGATGGGCGATGTTAAAAAAAATCGAATGTCAAATAATCGAATGTCCAAATAATCGGTTAATCGGTCACACAATTGATTGTATCTATCAACAGAGAAAAATCGATTATTTAACGATTTTCTCTAGAACATCGAGAAAAATAAGTAGTTAATTAGGGTTGCTGCGTACACTTTTGTTACAGTAAAACATGGTGTCCTACGGGAACACATGAAATATATAACAAAGTATAACCATAAGACCGCTGGACCAATGAGCAACCAGTATAAAGTCGCCATATTAATTTACATAAAATTTTCATTGGTCTAGTCGTTTTATGCTATGCTTATGCTTTGTTATGCATTTTATGTACTCCCGGCCTATGGAAAATGCTTAACGGAAAATGTGTACGGCGGTCCTTCATGCTCAATGATTTTTGTTATTTTGGTAATTTTTACCTCGTTTCAAAATACAATCAACTCCCAGATCTACTTTGTCTGTTAAACGCAACCTAGAGAGACTATAATTATAAGAGCCAACAACTCGTCACGTGATCCGAATTGTGCGCTGATTGGGTCAGGAGTCTCAGGACAAGTAGCGCAATTCAGATTACGTAACAAATTGTCAACTCTTTTATTATAAGTCCTTTAATGCATGATGTAAATATCCTTTATAACATGCTCTAATGCAGCCAATAAACCTATATAAAAAAATCGGTTCTAAAAACATCGAATTAGCAATTAATCAAATCTAAAAACATCGGATTAATAATTAATCGAAATAAAAAACATCGACAAAAATAATCGATTATTTCTAAAAAAAACATCAAATATCTATTAATCGAAGCAACATCGCCCATCACTAGTCTAGTTATTGAAAGACACTCAGGTGACAGGTCTTGTTAAGGGATTACACCACCTTGAGCGCCTAAAAATAGGTAACTTTGGGAATTTTTTTTAGGAAAACAATAAAAGTAATACAAAATTCGTTTTAAGGCTTTAATAATACATGTCTTTAGAAGTAAAACATATTTTTTTCATTAATTTTTTTAATAAAATGACGACGCTGAAGCCATTTTATTAAACGTCGTTTTTGTAGCCACTGTCAAATCGGCGTTGCGGGGATCTGCCATTCGATTGAACCTGGAGCAAAAAACCAAAATTTTTTAAAAACTATATAATATGCACTACAGAAGTACATACGGATATTTTAAAATATAGATTTTTATAAAAATTGCGAACATTTGAAAAAAAGTCATTTTCGGCCAAAAAATTTTGTCAAGAAAT
>NW_012027233.1:25193-28363 GCF_000956235.1 Wasmannia auropunctata
CCCCATTTGATAAAAAGTACACGCAATAATTTATATAAACACCGTACACAATTTGGAATGAACAAAGTTGCATCATGGACTCACATTGTAGAATTTTACAATAGAGACAGTAAACAATGGATAAAAACCGCTCCAAAATTATCAAAAAATCACATTGAACTAACCAATTTTCAGAAAATGAAAGTTAAATATGCCGTTCAAGTTTTTAGTAATCGCGTAGCTGCAGGCATGTGTACACAAATGTCCTTCGGTTTTCTTCCAAGTGAAGCAGTAGGAACAATAGATTTTATAGATCATTTTGACAAGCTATTTGACGTTCTAAATTTGTCTGCAATAAATAATCCTAAGGAATATGGAAAAGTATTTACAGGTAGCGAAAAACAAATTCAATTTTTGGAAGAAATAATTATTTTTTTAAAAACTATTACTGTAATTGATGAAAATGATGAACCGATTACAGTTAAGTGTTTTAAATGCTGGCAAATAACGATCAGAAGTATAATGCTACTTTGGGAGAAATTAAAATGTCATGATTTTCCATATTTACGCACACGAAGAATAAATCAAGACTGCCTAGAAAATTTCTTTGGTTCCATCAGGCAACAGAGCGGTAATTGTTTGAATCCGACAGCGATACAATTTATTCGCGCTTTTAAAAAATTGTTTAGCATGAAAATTTTACAGCATACAGATACGCAAAATTATGCTGCAGACACTGATAGAATGTTAAATTTATTTGGAGCATCATGTTCGAATTCTATCACGAATCCATCACCTTCTGTGTTCATTCCATCTTCAATCACATGTGTACGTCCGATATTAGATATTCCAAATCACGATTATTATAATATGGAATTGCCGGAAAAAAATGCATTTAGATATGTATGCGGATACTTAATAAAAAAATGTTTACGAATACATACATGTGAAACGTGTACTAGTTATCTTAATGAAAACAAGACTGTAATAGATGATACTAGTTTATATTGTTCTTTTCGAGCTTTTGTTACCACCGAGGAAAATCAAATTGGAAATTTACATGTAGCAAGTTATAATTTTTGCTCTTATATTTACAAATTAGAAAAGGTATTTGTCACTAATTTTGAAAATAATTGTTTCCAAAAAAATATTGGTAATCATTTATTTCAACTTGCTCAGATTGTACCTTTCGATGCACCGTGTCCAAATTTTCCTCAAGTATATTTAATTAAATTATTTATATGCATGCGTATATATTATTTTACTTTATCCCAACATAATAAGGAAAGTGGTAAAAGTGTTAACAAAAAAAATAGGAAACTGTGCAATATCTTAAATTTATAACTTTTCTCTCTTATCTTTTCTAGCATGCATGTAGTCTTGTTTTTACTAGTCTCGTTATTCTTCCGATCAGTTTTATGTATATTTATGTACGGTGTTAATTATTAAATATAAGTGTGTTAATTATAGTATAAGAATTTTTCTCTCTTGCTTTTTCTCTTTGGTCGTACCGAGATGGATCGAGTAGCTGAGGTGCGGACAAATGATTGAAAGTTGGGAGAGAATGATTGAAAATGTTGTGGTATAGAAGTTATGTGCATGTATGCCATGTAATTCTGTCAATATTTCTATTTTATGATGTATTTCTATGTGCGTGTTATAACTATATGTTAATAAAATGTCAGATAAGATATATTCGTATTTTTTTAAATTTGGAATCTGTATAATATTTTGTTTATTATACAAATAGGTGTCTAGGTTTCTCGGATGGTCTCAAATCCTATTTGACCACGTTGCGATTGACTATGCAACTACTTGAACAGGGGCGGGTATTTGGAATTTTTTCATCGGATCAACTAACCAGATAATATTACATTACCTGATTAACAACGTGGGCAATCGGATCCCACGTGTTTTTGTGCCATAAATTAATTAAAATAACTGCATAAATAGTAAATAATAAAATTGTTAAGAAAATGCATTATTTCCCATTGTATATGTCTCTTACGTATCAATTTTACATATAAGCAATATTACATATTTTACATATAATAAAATAATAAGAGAAAAATTATGAATAAAAGAAAAATTGAAATAGAAGTTTAGTGACATGACTTGTGAGTGTATGTGTGTCTTTTCTTTGTAGCCTAATAAGTGTATGTACATTTGTTGCACTAAAAACAAAATAGGCAATTTTAGTGCAGTCCAGTGCAGATACAGACAGCAGGTCTGTGATTGGTTACACCCTAAGCTCGCGCATGTGCAGTTTATTTTCTTACACGCCGACATCAAAGATACCGACAGGGAATTGCGCTACTATCGCGTATCGAACGCGATCTACGCTGCTTTTGCGTGCGAGCGATCCGAGCGTGCGGACGATCCGCGAGAGAGAGCGAGCGAGAGAAAGCGAGCGATTCCGAGAGAGAGAGAGAGAGAGCGAGAGAGGACGATCAGCTGCCGGCCCGGACCTGATTTCGAGGAAGTCAAGAAGGAGATCGTGCCGGTGAGGTGACCCTCTGTTTCTGAGCGTTGTAAAGCCACAGGCGGATCGAGGATCCCGCTCGCACTCTGCGGACGAAAACGCCATTTTCGTGTTAGAGTCTCGTCGCGTGTGCCCCTTTGGCGACGCATATTTTGTAGCTTTTTTTTTGTTTTGGCGTGTCGGCGTCCGTCCTCAAGTGCGAGGGTTCTTACCGGATCTTGCCGTGGGCTATCGGAAGTATCGTGTATCGCGTATTGAGCCACCCGGAGATCGTCAACGCGACTGTGCCGCAAAGCCCTCGCGCACGAGTGCGTGAGCGTTAACGTAAGTGCGCGAGTACTCGAATCGCGAGTATTCATCGTCATAATGTATTGTGATATCGTGCGCGATTCCGTCGCGTATCGACGTAAGCAACTTTCTGTTCGTTTTTCGTCTCCGTATGCGCGTCCGACGTGTGAGCCTATTATCGAGATTATTGGTCGCGCTTGTCGTTGTAAGAACTCGGTACTCGCGTCGTACCGAGCGACATTCTTTATTGTACTACCGTGCCGTCTCGTCTTGATTGCGTTCTCATATACCGGTCGAATTTCGTTACCAGTTTCTTTTCTTTCTTAAACCGGAAATTATCTTGCCGCCGGATTACCTGCGTTTAATAACGCCAAATCAGTCTTTTCTTTTTTGTTAATTTTTTTTGCTATTACCGAACTGT
>NW_012027233.1:29505-30525 GCF_000956235.1 Wasmannia auropunctata
TGCGATCGACCTTGGGAGTGGCGTTCGTCCATGGATTTTAAAGTATTGTCGCGCGCAAGAGTATTTTTCGCGCTATCGCGTTAACATTGCGTTTTGCGAGTGATGTGCCATTGAGCACGTCTGGTGCCCAACTTTCGCGTCGCCACTCCGTGTCGGTCGCAGGAGAGACGAAATACCGAGGGCTAACACTTTCCCTTCAGGAAATTGTTCGCAATTTCTTTCCTTCCGTTCTGATCCGTGCTCGCGCGAACCACCAACCCCGCGGAGCACGTGACAACATATAGATTGCTGATATGTTTACTCCATTAAGTTTTCGATCAGTGTAGAAAAAAAATTATTAATTATTAATTATTAAATTATGGATTAAGAATCTTAGAACAGAAATATGTTAATAAAAATAAGAGATAAATACAAAATAATGTAACAATAATATTTTAAAATAAAAATATTATATAAGTTGAAAGATAGACAAATAAATAAGCAACATTTTACGAATAAACGACGAATAATGTGCAATATAAACATCAATATATTTATTAATTTTAACATGCAATTGACTCGTATGTCACAAATATTAATTTAATATTTTATTAAATTAATTTACAATAATATCTTTAAAAAGGATATATCAATAAGATAATTTTAATAATAGTATTCGCTAGAATCTGTTAAGTATAAAACCTTTTAAATATAAAATAAAAAACGATATGTAATGAAATAAAATATTATATATTGAAAAAAAGTAGCAGATTATTTTCTTATTTAATCAAATTATCTTTCTACTTTAGTCTACTGTGAAAAATTTCTTCATGTGTCTCGCTTTATGTGTTAAATTATGATAGTGTGAGAGACCGAGCAAAACCGCAGATGGTATGTAGGATTGCGTAGCAACGACATCAGGGATATTACTAAGGATCCTAGGAAGGGTCTTGAGAGGGCGAACAAAAGGAACCAGAGGAGCACTTCGGGCAATAATTAACACAGTTGTGCCGTATAAGGACTTTATTGTCTTATAGCAAA
>NW_012027233.1:34390-36538 GCF_000956235.1 Wasmannia auropunctata
TTCGATTTCTGTTGCCAATGTGCTTTCAGATTGCGTTGCACAGATCCTATCGGTTTCTGCCGCCAAATGTGTAATTAGAATTTATCAGCAGAGTCTACTCGGTTTCTGTTGCTAATTTGCTGGCATAGAATGTCAACAGATTCTGTCAGATTTCTAGCAACTGTTTGCCGACATCGTTAGATATTACAGAAACTGTGGGAAATCTGTTGCCTTTTTGGTATTAAAAATTTATAGCACACTCTGTGCATGATCTGTCTTTTCAGGTTTGGCTGTTGGGGTAGTTACGTCTCCTTATTCTTATTTCATGGTATGCCCTGAGTCGCCCGTAACTATGCTTAGGGACGACGTATTCGTCCTCTGAGTTTAACGGTTGGTATGAACCGCGACAATGCCTAAGGACGATGTTCGCCTTGAGTCGCGGTATTCCGCACACGTGATGACCGGAGATCCAACTCGCTACGAGACTTTGAGATGCGATAACTTAGAGACGCGAAGCTCACAGTAGCTCGATCGTTAACTGAATGTGCTCTCCAGACGACCGTCGATCCTTCACTACCCTCGATTCATCTCATTGGCGTTTTCCAAAAACGTGATCGTCGCTGGGTGGCGGTGACGGTATTTTGTAAAAAAAATGCGCGAATCGAGTTTCATCAGCGCCGAAAGCTGATTGATGCGTGCCGCCTTCCGTGTGCGCTTCTTTGCTGAGAAGCGTCGGATTTTCGGTAGCGAACGCATACGTATATATTAACGTATGGTCGTAATGATTCGTTCGACCCGTTTCCTTTATCGTCGTGCACGACATTTTTGAGAGCTCTACGCGACATCTTTCTTGAAAAACAAATGTTTTGAAAACCCGACTTTTTTGGGGTAAATTTTTCTCACAAATCCAGCGATATTACTCAATTTAATTTAAAGAAAAAACTTTAACAATTAATTAGAAAATTAATTAATGGGGGGGGGGGAGAATGTCGTCAGGGTTGGGACACTTTTTGACTTTGCTCTATAAGTTTTGTTTGAATTAGAAATTTCTCGATTTTGTCGTCTTATTTCAAAGTTAGGATGATTATAAGAAAGTTTCACGTTGGACGAATTAACGCGCACCATTGAAAAAAAGACAAATTTAAAAAAAATGTAGTCACGGTTGGGACTTGCTGTCAGGGTTGGGACACTGCTGAATATCAGCGAAATATATGCTAAAATAATGTTTTATGAACAAATATGAAATCCATCTTTCTTTTTTATTCAATTATACATAATTTTGATGCGAAATCTTCCCGAAAATATTATTCTGATTCGCAATTTTGGCAAATGAAATAACTCTTCGTGAGTTTGGCGCACTTTAAATGCACTTCTCTTTTGCACTTGATGCACGCAATAGAGTTGTTGCGGCTTAAGATCCGAGGCATCTTTTCCAAACAAATGATGCAAAAGTCTTCGTCTTTATTTTCATCCGAAGAAAGTTGCTTTTGCACTTTCTTTGGTGGGCGACCTCGTTTCGCTGGTGTTTTGGGGACTGATTTCCTAGTGTTCGATACTGGGCGTTTTTTGGGCCTCTTAAGAGACGTCTCGCTTTTCTTGCTTCTCACGCAATGTGTCACGGCTTTCTGGCGAGGTTAAAATGGTGCTTTTCATTGCGCGCCGTTCGCGATTGGATTTTTTATTCGCTGGCGCGGTCGCTTGCACAAATCCAATCGATGACAAAATAGTAGAAAGGCTAGACTCACAAGCGTGGAAGTCGAAGGCTTAGAACTCGCTACTTCTTCGTGCGTGCCAGTTGAACTTGCTGCTTCCTCGTGGGTGCCAATAGAACTCGCTACTTCCTTGTCCGCGAGGGTATCCGAAACTATTATAAGGCGCTGTAAATTTCCTTCGGTTACTTCGGCTTCCAGAACAGCTCGCTCATTTTCCTCACTAAACACAGCTTGAACGAAGTCGCCCAGTGAAAACAAGTTAGTCAAAATGATGTCAATATGTCGTTAATTTGATCAGGAATATGTTGTCAAAAAGAGTGATTAAAATGATGGCAAAATGATGGCTGCATGACTGCAAAACGTCCCATACCTTGATGGTGAATCTGACTGTCATTTTGACGTCTGTTTGATGTCATATTAAAAAATTACCTTGTACGGGAATAAATTAATGCAAAGC
>NW_012027233.1:44805-45325 GCF_000956235.1 Wasmannia auropunctata
TTATTACNCTGACACAAAATNCAATCGAACAATAAGATTCACAGGGGATTTAAGGCGAGAAGATTTTAATTCAGATAAAGCTTGGTATATGTTTACAAAGTTTAAGACAACAACGGATAAAAAAACAAAGATTTTGAATAAAAAAATTAATCGTTTAAATGAAAAAATGAAAAATAAGCAAGAAATAATAAATCATCTTAAAAAGATTGGCATTTTTTCTAATGATGCCACAAATACATTACGGGTAAGAAAATCTAAAATATTATTAATAATAAAATGTAATTAATAAAAATTAAAATAATGTTGTATGTGTATATTTTTATTGTAATATTAAATATATATAGATATTTGTATGTATATTTTATTTAATATATATTTTAAATTTATATTGAAGTTTGTACAATAATGTAATTTTAATCATTTTTATTTTAGATCAATTTTTTACATTTCTTTATTTATCATTCTTTTATAAATTTTATCTGACACAACTTGTATTTTTTTCAATTTCAGACATCTGTTA
>NW_012027234.1:0-547 GCF_000956235.1 Wasmannia auropunctata
GGCCGAAGAAGCGCGGTTTCGGATCCTGCGTCCTCCCCGATTTAGGGAGGCGAGCGTATCCGCGCGCATTGCGTTTTCGATTCTGTTGCCGCGCGCGTTATGTAACTTTTCTCTCCTCGTGAGCGTAACCATAGGATAGATCGGCGACAATGGGGAATCGTCTACACCAAGCAGCGAGAGGGAGAGAGACATCGGCCTTGGAGCGACTGGCTCATCGCGGGAGCAACGGAGCACGCAGGTCAGATATAATTCTCGCAAACGATATGGGTCCTCATACTCTCTGTTATGAGCTTGTTACTGCCGCCGATTACTTTCAGCAACCCGAGCGGAAAGCCCACCGAGTTGAGGCAATGGACCCTCGCGATTATGCGAGTATCGGGCTGCCGACATCGAAAGAAACCGAGATGAGGCGGGCGAGCAGAGTTGACACCGAAGGAAGCAGAGGGTTGCGAGCCTAATTTGAAGTCCGCGCTACTGGCCGCGAGCGAGCTGATCACGCGCGACGCCGCGATTCGCGGGCGTCGCGCTCGCAGGGCAAGAACCAATC
>NW_012027234.1:7732-14380 GCF_000956235.1 Wasmannia auropunctata
AATTAATTAATAATAAGAGTGTTAAATATCTCGCGCCTATTTAAACTATCACGTTTCAGAGCTTGCGGTCGTTCTTGTTAATTAAATATAGAACAATAAAATTTTTGCGCCCTGCATTTAAACGATCAGATATCGCGAACTTTATAATTAATTAATCATAAAATTGTTAAATTGTTAAATATCTCGCGCTTATTTAAATGTTAGCGTTTCGGAGCTCTCGATCGTTTTTATTAATTAAATAGAAGACTGTAAAATTTCCGCGCCTACACTCAGAGAAAAATACATAGTGATAGCAACTATATAGGCGTCAACTATACAAGTTTTGTATTTAGAATTATTGTATATAGTTGATACAACTATAAAATAGTTCATTCAACTTTGTGCATTGATTCTACATACAAAACTTATATACTTGCCGTCTAAATAGTTGCCAGCTCTATATATTTTATTTTGATTATTCATGAAATTAAAACAATATAGTTCATGTTATTTCTCCAATAAAGTTTATGCAACTATTATTAAATAGTTCTTTTAATTAATCAGATTTAGTTGCAATTATATTAAATTATTAGTTTTATTTCATAGAGTGTATAGTGGTGATAATAATATAGATGACACTTATGTAAGTTAAGTATATATAATGAATTTATACAGTTTCATAAACTATTCTATAGCATAGTTAAGATACTATAGTTCATATCATTTCTCGTATAAAGTTTGTGCAACTATTATTTAATTGTTTTTGTAGCTATTCAGATGTAGTTACAATAAAATTAAATAACTATTTTTCTTTTATGTAGCGTATATAGTTGTGGTGACTATAAAGATGACAACTATACAAGTTTTATTTGTAAAAAATTAATTTATATAGTTAAATAAACTATTCAATAGTATAATTAAAATACCATAGTTCATAATATTCTTTCCATCAAGTTTGTGCTACTATTATTTAATAGTTCTCGCAACTATTTAGACTTGTTTGCAGTAACATAAAATAATTTAACAGAAAAAAATATTTTTATGATTATATTAACAACTAAATGTAAATGGCTAGGAGAAATAATAAGTAATAATTACACGAACTTCATAGAAGGTGTAACATAAACTATAATATTTTAATTATATTATTTTATAGTTTAATTAACTATGTATATTAATTCTACATATAAAATTTGTATAATTGTCAGTACATAGTTTCCGTTACTATGAATTCTGTAAGATAAAAATAATTATTTTATGTCATTGGAACTAAATCTGAGTAGTTACGAGAAGTAATAAATAATAGCTGTACAAACTTTATGGAAGAAATAACATGAACTATATAATATTGTAATTTCCTAAACACGAATTTACATAAATTATAATTTTGGAACAACAAAAATTTTAGAATGCCTATGTAAATCATGTATTAACTGCATAAATATAGTATTTGGAATTTTACAAATTTAATTTTCTTATTTCTAATTTACTTCAAACAAAATCTTTCTGTCTGAAAATATTTCTTTGCTTAATATTGCTTTACAAAAATAACGATTAAAACTTAGTAAAATTGAATGGCAATAAGTAAAATCACATAAAAAATCTAGAATAAAAAGTTAACATTTTTGAATATATATCATTGAAGAAAAAATGTGAATTTTTGCAATTATTTCATAATGAAAAAATTATAATCAGCAGAACCATTTTTGTGTAGTAAGTGATACTATATATTATAATTATATATTATAATTAATCTTATATGCATATTATAACTACTACTTTTTGTTAGAACAACAAGAAGATAGTTGACGCCAAAAAACATACAATTTTTTAAAATTAATCATTTCTTCTATCACGTTACTTTTTATTGTATAGTGAGAATCTGTGTTCTGTTTGCAAGATGGTCTAATGGCTGAGCGTTTGCGCATAGTGCAAAATGCATCAGGCTATGCTGGAGGGATATTACTGACATAAATTTGGAAATTCTCCGAATTGGCTGTACAGAATTGAAAATCCTTTTCCAGGATAGAACTAGATATAAGATGAAGATGCGGAACAATCGGCTTACCCTAAGACGGACCTTAAACAATCAAAATTTGAAGAATTTCCAAATGTGTAATGTCGTTAATTTCATCTTTCAAGCAACGTCTTCAAACTAGTATCACTTTGAAGCCCACGTGACTCACGTCCGCGTATGCCGTACGCCGACGTTACGAATCACGTGATCTCCACCTATCCTGGCTATCCTCTCCATATACCATCTTGCCGTGTTATCTGTGTGGGCCCAGTTCGTCTCGACTTCGTTCCTTGACTATTGTCAGCCATATTTGCGTTCATGATTTATTTTGGTTATTGTGGTTTATGAGAGGAATTATTGCATTTACTAGTGATAGGTAATTACTACACGTTCTTTTCTTCTCCTGCTTAAGTTTTCCGTTAAATTTTCGGACATAATTTTCAAGATTGAGGCTATTTCTAATATCTCATCTCAATCTGTTACTCAGGCTGCATTTCATTTCATGCATGATTTGGCTGTATCGGCACAGTTCGTGAACCGAGAGCCATTTCTTTTTCGAATTGGAGTTGGAGTTTCACGCATGATGTGCATAATATATCATTTTATTCTTGTTTAACATTCAGTGCACAAGGAAAAAATAATATGTTTATCATGCGTGAAACGGAACGCAATATTAGTTTAGGCTTCTTTTGTAACTTTTAATGGCAGTATCATTATTACTTTTATTTCTTGATTTTATTTAGTTTTTTTTAATTGATTTATTTTTTGCTATGCAACACAAATGCTGCGTGGAAAATAAGTGCATCAAAAAGGTTAAAAGCTACAGGTTTTAACAATTACAGATTAAAAGATATTATATATCTTATTAAAAATGACAACACCTAATGATAATATTAATAAGAATAATGATGATGCTGGACCTTCAACATCTAACATTTCTCAAAATCTTTCTGCCACTATTGAAGATAATTTTGTTCGTGATAAATTAATAGAATGGAATCTTGCGAATTATATTGAAATATTCTCCAGTGAGTATAATTTTGTTATATTTCACTAGTCATTTGTATTCTTCATTTTACAAAAATTATGTTTAATTATCTGCTATTTATTTCTTTTAAATGTTTTTATTTAAAAAATTAATAAAATAATACTAAAAATACAAAAATTATAAAAATATTTTTTCATTTCATTTAGTACAGATTTTATACATTGAATTATGCATTTACTTTCTATATTTATAGGTCATAAAGTAAATGAATCAAACTTTTTGCTTATTCCTAATGAAGCAATAAATGAAAAATTAATTCAACCACTGGGAGATTATTATACATTTGTCACGGAAAGAGACAAATTAAAACAATCTGTAAGTTTCACATTATAACCATTCTATTTAAACAAACTAAAAGATTATTATCCTTTTATTTTTTGTAGTGATTAAACTCAGTAATATACTAATATTACCAAGTTAGTCTCAATATTTTTATGTATTGATGATTATTTGATCAAAATAAATTTAAAAAAAATTCATTTTTATATTACACTTTACACAAATTAACTATTACTTTATGAAAAGTAAACTAAAATATATAGCACAGTATATTGTTAATAATTTCTGATAACATCACATTGAAATAAATGAGAAATAAAATTGCTACTTAATGTAATAAACATTTTTTTTGTAAAAAAATAATATTCTTTGAACAATTATATTTTTGAATTATTGAAGAAATTATTCTTGCCTAATTATACATATTTACATAAATTATACAAGCAATTTATTACAATTTTTTATACATTGTTTAATTTAAATAACTTTTTATAAACCATTTAATGAAATTTAATTATTCTTGTTAATTTAATTATTTATTGTAATTTTGGTATATGGTTATTAATTAAAATATCTACAATTGCAATTTTATAAATGATACATCTAAATTTATCTTGGTGATAATGTCTAATTGTGTAGCAATTCTGTAGAAAAATATTATTTTACATTTTATATATTTTTTATTTATCCTTTTATTATAATTGTTATTTTTTATTACTTATGATTTTTGATTACTTAATGAAATTTTTGTTTAGACATCAAAAAGCGTTGATTCTGTTGTTGAGACTGTAACATCAAATGAAGCTGGCACGGTACATTTTTAATCTTGCATTATTTTATATTAGTTTATTATCAATATGTTTATTCCTGTTTATAATATTGCAGAAATTACAAGCGTTACTAAAGAAGTCAAATATTGGCAAATATTTCTTGACAAAAACTCGTCTCTCCAATAAAGATTCTGATGATTTAACAAAATTTATTGTCGACCATCTTCTACAAAAAAGTTGCAAGTACGTATTATATATTTTTTTAATTATGTTCTAAAATAAATATTATTATCTTCTGCAATATTTGAAATTTTATATTACCTTCGGAATTATTGTGACATTACTTTTTCTCTTTAAGTGATATGAAAAACGTGAGGTATGCATGGATGTTTAGTAATAATGGGATCTATACTCGAGCTAAAGAATGTAAAATTGAATAGAAAAGTTATGCATTTTACAAACTGTACAATCGTTATTAAGATATTAATTAAAGAAAATGTTAAATGTTAAATGAGTATACAAGAAGCTCTGTAGATGTATGATGAATAAAGCAACGTAGCTCTTTGGATAATTCTCAATGGTCAATATCTGACGAGAAACGGAGTGATATTTGTTTAAATTTGTATTTTAATAACTATTACAAAATTATGTATAATAGCAGAGGACTTTACTATTTAGTTTGATATTCTCTACTTGCTTACGAGTGTTGATTCCATTGTTATCAGATATTTCTTGTACTCTGTCTAACTAAAATATGGATACATGTTAAAATTTTTAACTAAAAAAAAAACAGAATTTAGCTTTATAATTGATTTGTTATATTAATATTATAAAATACCGTTTTTTTTCTGCAATTTAATTTTTATATAACATTTAGATCTGTGCAAACGCTGTTCTCCCTCTTTAAGTAATGTAAAATAAATGAATTTGCATAAATTTTTTTAATATATGAAAATATAAAAATATATGAATAATCTAAATTGTTAAATAATTACTTTTAATTATATATTTTTATAATTAAATATATCATGAATGCAATACAAAACAAAAATTATTTATTTATTTTTTTAATATTTCATATTTTAGGATCTCTACAAGAACATTTATGTTTTGGGCAAATGAAATTGTTCATGTTTGGCATAACGAGTCAATAGAAAAATGGTATAAACCTTATAAAGATGGCAAAGTAGCATCAGGAAAATTATATAATAGATATGTAAACGTTGCTAAAAAAATCAAAAAAGCAGTATTTGATTTAGACAAAAAAGAAGCAGAAATTAGTGAAACCGAAATAAATGTAGAAGAGGAGCAATACTTGAATGAATTATTGGCTTGCACAACTTTGGACAAATTTGATAAAATAAAATTTTTGTGGGAAAAAACATTTAAATCTCGTCAAAATACGTATAGTATTGACAAATATTTTGAGAAATACCCACATTTACGCCCACCACTTGGAGTACAATTGATCGAATTAGATTATAAGTTGTTAAACTTATCAGAAGTAAATATCTTACACAAAAAATGGTCCATACTACATCCTAAAATACTTAAATTAGCTAAGCAACGAAAATCTACAAAAGAACTATTCGTAAACGGTGAAAATATATTACCTGAAGTATTAGCTTGGCGAGTCCTGCCATATTTGTTTAAACCTGCATTTATGAAAACCGGTCAAAAAAAGACTCCGTGGAAACCATCATATCAGGAACAATGTGACGGGTTCATTACTTGGATAAATGTAAGTTTAAGATTTTATAAATTTATAAATGTACGTAACGTTTTGTTCAATTTTTTCAATTTATGATATCTACAGGTTATTACTCATTTTGAGACGACACTTAAAAAACATCGAGATTTGATGAAAAAGTATAGTTTGACTCTTCAACCCTTCATTGTTGCCATTGGACCTTTGGAGAAATTAGAAGCTGTTTACGTCGTTATTAATGATGAAAAATATGTATTTCAAGATGTCACACATAGTGTAGATTTCTGTTTCAAATCATTCTTTGCTTTAAAAGCAGAATATCCTGTGTCATGTAAACTAGTCTGGACATACATCCAAAAAGAAATCTATGGTGTGAAAGATACGGAGACAAATTATCAAAGTGTCCAAAGAGTAAGTGACGAATTGGCAAATTTATCCACAGAATTTACAAGCGAAACTGAAGATTGATTAATTAAAATTATTTTTTTTACTGGATCTTTAAATACATTTATTTTTACTTATTATTTGCTAAAATAAGATTTTCTATAAATGTTTTTTTTTTATGTTTATACTACAAAATAACAGTTTTTTCTTATATTTTTTATGTCACCTATGAAATTGATAAAACGGTATTTTCTTTTTATACTTTTGTATTATTTTAAAGATTTTAATAAATATAAACTAAGTAGTTATATATAATATATAGTATATTTAACAAAATGGAAGTCCGTTGTACTATTTGTTCAAAAATAATGAAAGGTAATTTGATAAAATATCATATGCGATACATACATAAGTCAAATATTATTAATTTTTCATGTTCTGGAAGTTCATGTAATCGGACGTT
>NW_012027235.1:0-880 GCF_000956235.1 Wasmannia auropunctata
TGGATGTAAGCGATTGACGCTAACAGTTGTTTAATTATTTTAATATTTCACTTGTATTATGTCGCAGAAGAGGATGGCGGAGGAGACCCGGGAAGGGATCCCTGATGAGATTGAGAAAGAGGAGGAGGAGCAGCCCGAGATGAAGGGTGCACCGGAGGTCGAGGAGGCAGAAGCCGACCGGAATTTGTCGCCAGATCTGGTAAGAACGTTCCTCCGTTTGCTTAATTCGTGCAAAAAATGTTATTATATCTCAAATCGTGTTACCTTTTTTGATAATCGATACATACATATTAGCGATAGACGTTTAAAATTGTTAATTTTCTTTCAGCGCGCGACTCCCAAACAGAGAATGTCGAGGAGGATCAAATACGAACTCGACAGGAATGCTCCCTGGTCGCAGAAGAAGCTCGACATGGAGCGCTACAGAAGGTGGCTCATCGCAAGAGACAAGCGGGATACGATGAACGTGCTTTTCGACGCGTGGCTGAAGAAGGATGACGAAAAGTGGAGAAGAATTGCGAACCATTATGCAAAGAGAAGAGATCGAAGGCTTCGAACCGATCGTGTTGCACGTTCCTCCAGAAACGGAAAAACTGTATAAATCTCTCGTTCTCTTTGTTATATTATTGTTTATATGTCTTTTCCATGCAATAAAAATATTAAATGTACTTGAAAATATTTCTTTGCGCAAACCTCAGCGTTCCTTGTAAATCCTTGCGTTCCATTATAGTAATAATAATCTGTAATAAATCTGTCTTGCGAAGACTATGCGAAGAATGATAAGTATTGTTCGTACGTTACGCGTCGGTCTGATTAATATGTTCCACAGATTGTGCATTATTAACTGAAACTCAATCAGGCGACACATCCAATTTAGACT
>NW_012027235.1:4850-5236 GCF_000956235.1 Wasmannia auropunctata
TAAAATACGTCGAATCGACATCGAATCGATCCAAAGAACAGAAAAGTCAAAATAATATCAATTTAACGTTAAATTGACCGAATTTACGTCATTTTTTACATTATAAAATCTAGATTTCTAATCTAGATTTCAAATGATTAAAGAATGACTTTATATTGATTTTTTTTTATAGTGTCGATTTTTTTTATTTAAAAAAAATGTGAATGTTTCTTGATTGTATATATATGTATATATGGCAAGTATTTATTTTAATTCCCTTATTTCAAATGCCATTTCGCATATACAAAATTAAGTTTTAGTAAAAAATTGTAACTTCATATTTGTTAATATTTATATATGCAAACTTTATATTTATAAACAAACTGAGTCGACAAGGCACACAGGGG
>NW_012027235.1:7502-8349 GCF_000956235.1 Wasmannia auropunctata
CGTCTTCCCCCTCTCCATCGTCAACGCAAGCGTCAAGGGCTCCAGCCACGGGGATATCGTGTTCGTACTGCAGGGCCAAGGGACACCTGAAAGCCAACTGCTTCAAGCTTCAACGTAGAGGCCTGGTCGACTCGTCGTCAACCCCTTCAACCTCCAAGCCTTCGTCCCCCGAGGAAGCGAAAACTCCTTCGAATCAGGTTGCGTGCGTTTCAGAAAATTCCGTAAGAAAACTTACTTTAGATAATTCTATTATCGATGTCGACTCGTACAACGGTGTTTCTTGTCATTTAAAAGCTCTTGTGGACACGGGTAGCCCTCGTTTATATTATCTTCGATTTATAATATTTTCAATGGTCATAATTTTCTTGCCGACAATTCCGTTATTGAATCTTTTCGCACTTTGACCGATGATAAGATAAATGTAATCGGTGCCTGTGATGCTAAAGTTGGTTTGTCTATTTTGCCTAATTCCGACCTTAAAGTTAAACTTCATGTGGCGGAAGTTTGCGACCGCACGCGTAGGTGCGAGGCAATACTGTCGGGAGTTCGCACGTCCGGGTCGAGCAGAGTTTCGCGTCCCGATCGGAGATACAAGTAATTCAGATGTTACAGTAATCGTCTCCGCGGATGTAAGCGGGGTTTGGGCGCCAGGCCCGCGTGAGCGAACCAAATTTATATAATATCCGAGCTATCTCCGATTCCCGACGCACAACTCCATAGATCGAGGCAACTTAGATTTTCGCAAGAGTCCGGACGGGCGAACAACGACGGCGCGGAAGACCGGCTAACCAGCTCCGACAAAGGTAGAGGGGCGGTTCTTTAAATGCGAGGCTTAGGAGAGCGACAA
>NW_012027236.1:0-896 GCF_000956235.1 Wasmannia auropunctata
CTTTCGTCTATTTGCGCTTGACAATCCTCGCTCCACCAGATGGGGGGAGACCTGTAATTTTTAATAGAGATTGAGCGGGGAGCCAAGCTCTTATGAGAACATAATGACGAAAGGTTGGATTTGATTATGCTAACGAGGCTGTCATACGCTCCCGAGTCCTCTGTGACATGTAAATCGGAAAGAGTCCCCTCATCCTTCAGGAGACCGAGGAGGAAGCGTTCCTTCTGGCCTTTATTTAGATTGATCTTATAAATAAACCTTTTCCTCGGCCTCAATTCTCCGCCTAAATCAACTGCAAGAGGGAAGTGGTCACTGCCTATTGTCTCTGAGAGCCTACTATAAGAACAAAAAGGAGCAAAGCTTGGAGTAACTATTGCGAAGTCTATTATTGAAGGCAGGGAGCCGGGGGGGGGGTTAACAGTGTCGGCAACCTGTCATTGAGAATAAGAAGATCAAGATCATCTATCACTTTTAGCAATGCAGTACCCATACTATCCGTCTTGCCGTCACCCCAGGACGTGTGGTGCGCATTGAGGTCACCAACTAAGAGAGCGCTTTTATGCAGCGTAAGTAAATTGAGAAGAGAGACAAAAGCGGCAGTAGGGGTACGTTGACTGGGGTGCCTGTAAGCGTTTATAATAAGCACGGGTTCCTCAAAACAATTTAGCTTGAGACCCACTAGTTCTAGCGAGCCATGTAGAGGTGGACTTGGCGGAAGCGGTGAAAAACTAATTACATCCTTAATAATGATACAGACACCTGACTCGCCGACACCACACCTGTCATTTCTGATGACATGACACCCTTTGAGGTTAAGCTTAAATGTTGGATTTAGCAGAGTTTCCTGTAGGCAAATGATATCAAAAATACTAATTAGTCGCTGAATTTCTTGAACT
>NW_012027236.1:12894-13362 GCF_000956235.1 Wasmannia auropunctata
ATTTCAGTAAATATTTTTTAATATTTATGTTTAGTTAATATTAATTTAATGTTTATTTTTTAATTTATTTTGGATCTGTAAAATAAATTACTTAATAGTTATTAAAATTTTGTTGACACATTATTACCCAAATAGCACCACTGATCCTTTTGATTTCAAAAAGAATTCACTTGCTTGAGTTCTTTTCGAATTCGCGTAATCTGTTCAAAATGAAGTAAAAAAGAATTCTTGATAATTAAAAAGAATTTTTGATAGTTAAAAAAGTATTCCATAAGTATATTTTTTAACTTCTTTTTGACTTTGAGTCGAAAATAAAAAATGTTTCTAGAAACGACATAGAAACATTGGATGCAGCACGCTAGCGATCGAATAAAAAATCGGAAAACAACTTAATTTCATAAGACTTTTGATAAATTCTCGATATCTATTTTTCTTTGTTTCGTCATATCAATTTTATTATATTAGTTG
>NW_012027237.1:0-537 GCF_000956235.1 Wasmannia auropunctata
TCTCGGAGAGAGAGCCGCAGCCACAGCTGTTTGGACGGCTATGAAAGCCAAGACGAAATTCGGCATGGGTTTAAAAACGAAGAGGAAAAGGAGCAAGCGAATACTTCCGGTAGCTAAACGCGGCGGTATCCTGCCACTCTTGCCACTGTTGGGCGTCGTCGGTTCGCTGGTCGGTGGGGCGGCGGGAGTCGCGAAGGCCGTGAGCGATAACAAAGCCGCGCAGCGTCAGCTGGAAGAATTGAAACGTCACAATCGTGTCATGGAAGGTCACGGAGTTTATCTCGCTCCATATAAGCGCGGTCGAGGCGTCTCGATGCGGAAAAAAAACTCCAAAAAAAAAAACGTTAAAATTTCCAACAGGTGCAACTACCAACATACAACTGCAACAATTGGCTGAACGTATGCATATTCCATATTTCAGAGGTATTTTCATGCGAACCACTTTACCGACGGAAGGAGTACGTCAAAATGAGAGCGGTATCGTGAATTTGGACAATGCTGAGGGACTCGGTACTCATTGGGTAGCATACGCAAAGA
>NW_012027237.1:12786-13281 GCF_000956235.1 Wasmannia auropunctata
GACGTGTGCTCTTCCGATCTGTAAACCTCATTTGCATGCGACTTTTATTTAACTTTTTGGAACTTCGCAAACTTGGTAAAAAATTTTTAGATTTGATGCATCTCCATTTGCATCCGTGCAGCTTTGTAAAGAATCAGTAAGTAATTTAATGAATTATGGGTGTCGAAAGTAGAGACTTGAAGCTTTGAAATGCTTTTTTGATCATTCCGATACGATCATTTTTGACGAAGTTACACTCTCTTGAAATTTGCCTATTTTTAATGATCAGAATGGGTGATGCTTTAATTTTGCTGTCGAGTGTATATACTATCTTTATTCAATTATGGGCACATTCTCTAAAAATTTTGCAATTAAGTGGCTAGATATTATAGAGTTATAGAGTTTCGTTTTGATGTTTCGGATTTTCATTTTCTTTATTTTACGACTAACTTCATGCAACTAACTTGATACAAAATAAATGAATTTGTTTCTATTCATTGTTACTTTTTATAATAA
>NW_012027238.1:0-2991 GCF_000956235.1 Wasmannia auropunctata
ATCTGTAGTTAAAGACTTCTTAGAATTACTAAAAGAAGATTACGGTACCAGTGTTAACAAAACAGTAATGGAAACACGTTTAAAGCAGCAAAGACATAAAAATAATGATCTTCCATCAATGGACGATATAGCTAAATTATACATGTATTTAAAATGTAAACGACAGGAAGCATTGGACAATTTAAGAAATGAATACACATATCAAAATTGGCAAACATTGGCCGAATGTTCATTAACTTCAGTTCAATTATTCAACCGCAGACGAGCTGGTGAAATTGAACGTATGCTCATAGCCGATTTTGAACAGTACAAAGGTATTGATCCTGATACAGCGGATGATCTTTTTAAAAAGATTTCATTAAAAGCTCAAGATGCAGCAAAGAAATACGTACGATTTGTGATTAGAGGGAAACTTGGTCGCCCTGTACCTGTCCTACTAAACTCTAATTTATTAGAATGTATAAAATTAATACTACAATTTCGCTATAATGCCAAAGTTCCTGCAAAAAATCCTTATGTCTTTGGTCTTCCAAGTTATAATTTAAAACGTTTTAAGTATTTAAGAGCTTGTATTTTAATAAGAAAATTTTCTGAGGATTGTAATGCGGAAGTTGCGCATTTGTTACGAGGCACTAAACTAAGAAAGCACATAGCTACATTTTGTGCAGGCATGGAACTTGCTGATACTGAAATATCTGATCTTGCAAACTTTATGGGACATGCCGAAAAAATACACAGAGAAGTATACAGGCAGCCCATTATTAGTCGTGATATTTTAAATATAACACAACATTTAGAAGCAGCTCATGGATATGATTCTCCAGATACAGAGGAAAGTTCTAGTGATGAAGAATACAATAGCACTGACGAAGGAAATAAGGAAGGGAATAAAGGAACTGTAAATAAAGGTACAACTTATTAATTTATTAGCTATAATATTAATTTTGGGTGAGTCATGTACAAACTTTCGATTAAGTTATACTCCGGCCAGAATCGATTGTCGACATTTTGTGTATATTGTAACTTTTTCAGATCATATAGTTTCCACATTTTATTCTAACAGCCGTATAAGCAATAAATTTATCAATGTATATGCATGCTACATTACATCTATTAATGTAATATTCTAATTACAGAAATTGCAGATGATACTAACTCATCTATTGATATATGTCAGTCAGAAAACGAAAACGTACAAAAACCAAGAACTAAAAGACGTTCTAGTAAGTGTCATTATTTCTTTTATTTTGACATGATTCAATGAATAAAGTAATGTAGTCAAGCATGCTATCTCATAATATATTCTACTAAAATGAATTTTACATGAATTAATCATAAATTGTATTAATAACTATTACGATACTCAATTTTAACAACTATATACTATCATGATACAGTCAAAATTTAAAAATTAAAATTTAATTCACTAGTCAATAAAATAATTTCTATATATTTACATATTTAAATATTTATATTAAGCTATATTAAATGCGAACTTTTTAATTTTATTAACTTTTTTATATAACTTATTCTATTAAAATGAAAAGTTATAAAATATAATAACTTTGATAGTTAAAAAAACAACAATCAATTATACATTTACAAATTTACATTTTGTATATCATTAAATGTTACCTACGTATTTACAATTAAATTTATTAATCTATTAATTTATTAACAATTTTTTTATTCACTTATTAAGTTGTTAAAATTTGAAGTTAAAAATTAAAATTTTATGTAATTCAATTAGTCAATAAAATAATTTTTAAGTGAATAGATTTAATAAAACGTAATGTAAATTATAATCTATAAATTGATTCTAAAACACTTACTTCAAACGATGTAAGAAGTTGGTAAAAGAATCTTAAATCTTATACATGGCTAACATTTTGTTACAGGCTCTCCATATGGTCGAACAAAGCGAACACGATGGAATGAAGATGAAAAAATGGCGGTATTAAAAGCATTTGATGAAAACATGAGAAGTGGCAAGTTGCCTTCTTTACGGGAAATTCATCAAGTTCTAAAACAAAATCCATGTTTGAAAAATAGATCATCTCCGCAAGTAAAGACGTGGCTGCACAATCAACTTAAAAAGATTAAAAAAACAACAGCAAATTTAAACAAAGTTTAAAACTCTTTCTCTCTTAAATTTGTTACAAATTTTTTTGCTTATCTCGTATATTGTTAAATAACCTTACTTTTGGAAATCTTTTTTTCAAATTTTTTTAAATACATTAAGATATTAACATTTCTTATAATATAAAAAATATACATGTAATAAACTTACAAACAATAATATGGTATTTTTATATGTTAAGTAAATAAAACCATTTAAACACATTTCTCATACTTATTTAAAAATATATAATAATAGAGACATTATTCTATAATTTTCTAAGAATCTCTGACAATAAAAATGACTTACGATGTTGCAATACAAATTCTATTTTATGGTGTGCTCTCGTAATTTTCTTTTTCACAGTGCATAAATCACGTCGTACAAACGCCTGAAACATTTTACAAATATAATACGTTTCATTAAAAAATTTAACTAAGGTTAACATGTTTGCAGTTTATAGCACAAGAATGAATAAACATATACAACATATAAAACTATCATAAAGGTGAAAGACGTCGTAACACTTATTAACTGCCATAAAAAAATAACGTAATAACAGCTTTGAATTTGGGCGCGTTTAGTAGATAAATTAGAGTTCGGAAACATCACTTGAGTGTACCAGTGTATCATTTTATCCTTAGATGCATTAAGTCCCGAAACACAATAGGTGTAGTAAGCCTGAAGCCGTAAAAAATTGACCAATCGTAATCGATTATTCTCTTCACGTTCGATTTGCTATTTCTTACGGCTTCAGGCTTAGGCCCGTTCTACAGTACGTCGTATGTCGGGTCGTAAGCCGTAAGTCGCAAGAATTGACCAATTACAATCGAATATTCTTCTTACATTCAATTGTGATTGGTCAATTCTTA
>NW_012027238.1:9205-10966 GCF_000956235.1 Wasmannia auropunctata
TAGAGTTTTGCGGACAATTGTAATCCAATTCATAATAAATTCTATTTCCAAGTAATTCGATAGCGTGAACATTTCCTCACTTTTATCTTGACTCCGATTATAACGCGAACCTGCTTGAATCGCTAAGTGATAATCGTACACCTCTACGGACGCGCCCAGAAATAAGAATCCACAACAACATCGAAACTTCCCGATGGAGACTCATCGCCAGGGCGATTACTGGAATCTCTGGGTCTAAGGTAAAGGATAGAACTACCAGCTGACGGTAAGTCATTTCTCAATGTGCCCTAATTTCCGACGGTATCGTTTACCTCGCGCAGGAATTCCGCCCAGAGCAACGATCGTCGCCATCTCGCGAATGCAACTTCAATCTGCTTAGCGTCTTTTTCCTCACCATACTCGCAACGTGCGTACGGCCTTTCTACCGAACACACTCTTAAACCACGGATAGTTTCGGGTTAGAGTCGCGATACGTAAATTTAGCGCGAACCGACCTAGAGACGTAACATTTTTGGTGACAGCGGTGGGATTGATTTGATCCGATATAATGGATACACGCCGGGGTCTAAAGAAATCGCCTCCTATCGAGGAGGAAACGGAAGCTTGTCGGCAATCCCCAATCGCCGAGAAAGAACAAATGCGAAACGAAGTCACAGCCTTTTTAAAGGAGCGCGAAGATTTTCAACGAGAAAAGGGGAATTTTATTCGCGAGCGTGAGGACTCTCTCTCTTCCTTCAAGGATGAAATAATTCGCGAACTCAGTAATCTACGGCGTGATATGGAAAAAATAAAAACTATTGACGCCCCTATATCCCTCCCCGAAGGTCAGCGGCCCTTCGATCCACATTCGCAAATCTTCGGAGAAGGTCTCCTCGAACCGTCGCAAACGCCTAAAGTCTCCTTCCGAGAAGCCACGGATTCCGTTCCGTATTTCGACGGGTATAATATTCCTCTTTCACAATTTATTCGAGCTTGCCGTCGCGCTAAAGAAATCGTGCCTCCTTTGTCCGAGAGAAATCTTACTAAAATACTAATAAATAAGTTACGCGGCCGAGCATATTACGCCGTGGAGGATGAACCATGCGAAACTATAACTCAGCTAATTGACTTATTAAACGGAGCTTTCGGATCGCCGAAAACCATCGATCAGTATCGCGGAGAATTAAGTACGGTTTATATAAAACGGGAGGAACATATGCTTGATTACATTAGCCGTGTGAAAGATCTCCGCTCTGCCATTCTTGATGCAGAGCGTCGCGCGAAAGGGACATTAGATAGTCGAACCATCGCGGATATAGAAATCCTGACCGCAAGATCGTTTTGCGACGGACTTCCGCTCCAGTACAGGCTACAGATGAGGCCAGAACATCACGTGCAACCTTTCGAAGCGTTCGCGGCGGCCAAGTTCCTAGCAAAAAGGGAAGAGCTCGATAAACAAAGATATGACCCACGATCTCGACGCGAAGACCTTCTACCTAGACAAACGGTCGTAAATCCGACCCGCCGACCCTTAGCTTACTCCGCGCCTCAACGTAGCCTAACACCTCCTAGGTATCGACCACCTACATTGCAAAGAGACCCCGGGTCTCATCCTGGAAATTCCGACGATACGCGGTATCGCGATAATCCGCGAGATATCGACGCGCGACCCTCTGGGGCCTATCATAATCGCGGGGATCAAACATCGACTACAAATAATCCCGCGAATCGCTATTTTAACGATCGACCTACCAAGTGGTGTCGTTATTGTAAAAATGCCGG
>NW_012027238.1:16667-24911 GCF_000956235.1 Wasmannia auropunctata
GCAGTACTCTGTTGGATAAACGAAGATATATTATATCTCTCTCTGTCGCGCGATTTGGCAGAAAATGGCGTCGCTTCTCATATGGCGCCACTCTGATTAGAGGCTCTCTAGCCCAGAGCAACGATCGTCGCCATCTCGCGAATGCAACTTCAATCTGCTTAGCGTCTTTTTCCTCACCATACTCGCAACGTGCGTACGGCCTTTCTACCGAACACACTCTTAAACCACGGATAGTTTCGGGTTAGAGTCGCGATTCGTAAATTTAGCGCGAACCGACCTAGAGACGTAACAGCAGGCAATTATAATACCGATAAATCGATCTTATAATTGGCCATTTGCGAGCTAATCAGGACTCGTAACGGTTGCGGTCGCGCTTAAATCGATGTATCGCGTTGTATTAAATCCCGACTCGCGCGGCAAATTACGCAATAAAATGGAATGTTTTGATTGGTCAATTCGGATGACGCGACGCTTACGCGCTCAGTGGGAACGCACCCTACGGATTTTGCCATCGGCGGCGCTGTGATCGAAGTAAGATCGGATTTAGGGTTTTTTTCTTCCCTTTCGTTTCCGAACGACATGCGCAGTGTTTGCGAATCCGGCGGCAATGTGATCGGCGTTGTGGAGTGTTATGTTGTTTAATACGATTTGATTGTTACAAACTGCAAATTAATTCGCATAAACATGGGTATCACCGGGTTGCTACCGTTCCTCGAGAAATCTTCTAGAAGGACTAATATCAAAGAATTTTCCGGCGGCACCGTGGCAATCGATTCCTATTGTTGGTTACACAAAGGTGCGTTTTCCTGCGCTGAGAAATTAATGATGGGAGAGGCAACGGACGCGTAAGCAATGATTATTATTTATTATGTCAGACGGTCTCTCTCTTTTACAGTAATCGGCGATCAATACGTTTTCTCTTGTGTTACAGGTACGTTGTATATTGTATGAAATACATAAATATGCTTTTGAAACACAAGATAAAGCCCATCCTGGTGTTTGACGGTCAACGTTTGCCCGCCAAGGAGCAGACAGAGATTAAGAGACGCAAGTATGCACGAGAAACGAATTATTTAAATATCATGAATTAAAAAAAAACCAGTCTGAATTGTTCTGTTTGAAAATTGCTTTGAGTTTGATAAAAATTGATGCAAGATCAATTCTGAACTAGATGAATAAATAACATGCACAACTGTGTATATTGTTTTTACAGAGCCAGAGAAATGAATCGTCGTAAGGCAGTTGAATTGATACAAATGGGCCAAGTTGCAGAGGGAACAAATTTGTTGAGACGAGCTGTGGACATCACTCATCAGATAGCGTTAGAATTAATTAAACATTGCCAGAATGAAAATATCGATTGCATTATAGCGCCTTATGAAGCTGACGCCCAATTGGCATATTTAAATATCAGTGGTATAGCCGATGTCGTCATCACAGAAGATAGCGACTTGACGTTATTTGGGTGTAAAAAAGTTAGTATAGTCTGTTTTTATAGTTTAGTCCTAAAGACCCAAAAAAATTGCCCATTTTTTGGGCCTTCAATTTTGAGATTGAACCGTCAAATGATATCTTATAATAAGACATTAATTATAGAGAAGTTTCAAGTTGAGGTGACAATTGTTATCAGAGCTGAAGGAGGAAGGAAATGGAGTTAAAGTTCATTATGGAATTTCACAGGGCTGCGAGGTCCGGTATTTTAAAAAGGTTGACGCAGTTTTACGTAAATGACGCTCATTTTGGATGTAAAAAAATCAAGTTTTCGCGTAAAGAAAGACGTAATAAGTGATCTCTCCAGCTGTGATAACAATTATCACCTCAACCCAAAGCTTCTCTGTGATTAATATCTCATTGTAAGGCAGCATTTGGCATACAATCAAGTCTCAAAATCGAGGGCCCAAAAAAAAACGGGCGAAATCATCTTTTTTTGGGTTACTCTTTGAATTTTATTTTCTATAGCTTTATTATTAACAATATATAATAGAGTAGTACTGAGGAATTATATGAATTTATAAGAATTTGTGTTAATAATTTTTTTATCGTTAATTTTTTGCTGGATATCAATTTTAAAAAACCTAAAAAAATAGATAAACTTGCTTTTTTTATTCATTGATTAATGAAAGATATTTTGCTCCATTTTATTACAGATATTCTTCAAGATGGACTTAACTGGAAATGGAGTTTTGATCGAGCAAGATCGGCTATATTTGGCAATGGGTGTAAGACCAGAAGAATTTGACATGGACAAGTTCCGCCATATCTGTATTTTATCTGGCTGCGACTATCTTCCTTCTCTTCCCGGTATCGGCTTGGGAAAAGCACGAAAATTCATTACAAGAAATACAGATCACAATATACACAGAGTTAGTTGTTATGCCAAATTTAGCAGTAAAGCACTTTTCTTAAACTTTAGCCAGTAAGAGAAAGCTCGACGAAAATTGTAAATGTAGAACAAAATGTGTTTATGACGTGTTTTATGACAATATGAAAGGAAAATTGTTCCTCTGATCTAATTAAGTAAACTCAATGGTCTTTTTTCTTTTAAGGCATTGACACGTATAGGCTCGGTTCTCAACATGAAATCACTATCGGCCGTGACACAGGAATACAGAGACGCATTTATATTAGCCGATATCACGTTTAAGCATCAATTAGTATTCTGCCCGTTGCAAAGGAGGCAAGTACGATTGAATCCTCCCCCAGCTGATATCACTGAGGACCAGCTGCGATATGCCGGGAAGGAATTGGATGAGGATCTCGCGTTACAGCTGGCTCTTGGTAATTGCGATCCAGCTACTTTAAAAGCGGTTCATGATTTTAATCCAGACAAAATAGTAAGTAGTTAAATTATTTTTTTTTTACATTGTTACAAAATTATTTTATAAAATTATATTGTCATATTATATTGTCCCAAAATTATTAGAGGATCATTAGAAATAATATAGTACTGTAATAATTAAAATTCAAAACATTCGCCACACATCTTAATTACTCATTGTAGGATCGAAAAAGAAAGCGAGACGCAAAGACAGGACAAATGATGATTGAAACTAGCATTTGGTCAAGCAAATATAAATCAAAATATCAAAACTCTTCTCCTAAAAATAAATTGAATTCGTCAATTGTTATTGAAAAGCAGCTCGCTAGAGAAAAAAAATCTTTAAAGGAAGTCTCATTAAATTCACATAACGGCTCAATTATGCAAAACGACAGGCCACCCGAGTATCAGGATTTAAACGATACTGCTATTTTGGATATGTATAATTCAAGTCGAGATGCTAAGCCAATCGCCAATGCTGCTGACGAAGAATCGGAAGATTATTTATCTTTATCGAGAATTAATGTGTCACCGGAATTAGTTAGACAAAGAAATCCGTTTATTAAACGAGTGTCCGATCTTACAACTTCACCGAGCGTTTTGGCCAACGGGAACTGTCGAAAGAGAGGAAAAAATTTAATGCGCATAAGGCGAACGATCATAGATGAAAATACTGATGTAGTGGAAAGCAAATATTTTTCAAAACAAGATACTGAAGAGCGCAACGTACTTGAGCCGGAGAATAAAGAAATCGAAGTCAATTTGAAAAGTACAAAATGTAATACGAGTCCAGATATGAACACGAATATACATGACATAGGTCGGAAACAATTAAAAAGAAAGTTACAAACATTCTGTACGAAGTCTGTAACAGACGTTATACAAAATGCAAATTCGGTGGAAAATGATGATGCATTTTTATCAAATGAAAACGATTGTTTGACTGATAGAGATATTCCTGAAAAATCAAGCCCTAACGATAGGATAGATGATGTACTATCAATGGCACATACAAAGACTGATAAAAATTATAGAACAGACATTTACAGAAATGCTCCTGAAGGATCAAATCCTAACGATACGATAGACGATGTATTATCAATGGCACATACAACGACTGATAAAAATTGTATAACAGATACTCGCAGAAATGCTCCTGAAAGATCAAACCTTAACGATAGGATAGACGATGTATCATCAATGGCACAAATAACGACTGATGAAAGTTGTATAATAGATCATTTTTTAGTATCAAAGTTTAATGTGGCTACTAATGATATAACCAATTATGAAAATGCGAATTTGCAAAATAATTTGTTCAAATGGTCAAATACAGAAAATGATCGAACTTTCTCTTATAATATAGATATGTTTAAGAAGCAAAATTCAGCGAATCTGGTAAATACTGATATACGTACATTTATATATACAAGGTCCGGCCGAATAATATATACAAACGGGTAATAATATATTCGTGATTCCTTATGAAAAATTAAGTAAAAATATAGAATAAAATCAGGGTGGGTATTACCGGGAAAAACTGGAATTCTCGACGAATTTCATTTTTACCCTTGAAAATCATGGATTCTCATGGAATTTTACTGATACTCAGGCAAATTTTTTGAATTTTATTTTTAAATTTAATTTTATCCTTTTAGAAAGTAAAAGTGTGCCCATATCGAAGGCCTGATATTGAAAGTTAATTTATTTTAAAATTGACATATACTATATAAAGACTCTTTAATCTAAAAAAATGATAATCCGAAAATTATAAATCAGGCATTAAGAGATAACGCAGAACTTTGCGCGTGAAACAATTTAATCTTCACATATGTAGTTACATCTCCATACAAAATCTTTCGTTACGTTCGAAAAATTGTGTATGGAGATGTAACTATTGGACATACGAGAAGATTAAATTGTTTCACGCATCAAGTTCTAAACGTTATTAAAACTCTTAGTGCCTAATTTATTTTGAAGGTGTATTGAGAAATTCTCTAATCTTACCTGGAATTTTGAATAAAATTCCTGGAAAATCCGGGAATTTTCAGGGAATTCTTTTACAAAATTTGAATACCTACCCTGAAAATTTTTTTATTTTTGACTTAGTTTTCGAGAAAAATCAGGTTTGAAAATCGCTGTGTACGCATGCTGTTGCAGCTAAGGTACGATTCGCCGAGCGAATCGTGTACGCGTATCGTGTTTATAAATAACGCTCTACTGTGCCGAACAATTAGCTTTCGCTATCACGACGATGAATTATGCGAACATGAAGTTTGTTTCGGGTTTTGGCCTCTTAATAGTAATTCATCTGCTATTACAAAGCGATATCCTAATCGGTGTGTTCCCGATCGAAGAACAGAGTGGAGCGAGATCTTTTAGAACATGGATCTTTTGCACCAATTCTGTAATTAATAAAATAAAATTTTGTTCATTAAAAATTTTCTCTGAACTCAGTAACTTTCAAATGCCGTATAGACATTGTTCATAAACACGACATGCGTTATACGCGTCGCTCAACAAACCGTACCTTAGTTGTAACAGCGTGCGTACGTAGCGGATTTTTAAACCCGCGATTTTCTCAAAAACTAAGTCGAAGATAAAAAAATTTTATTCTATATTTTTTTCTTATTTTTTCATAAGAAATCACGGTCGTGCCCGCTTGTATGTACATATTATTCGGCCGAATCCTGTATATATAAACAATTTTACAAATCAATAGGACATGCCAATTAATTACTTGTGAAATCTCTTTTTAGGTATCACCCAAAAGTAGAGTTAATTCAGTAACAAAAAGGAAGCAATTACGTCAAAGTAAATCACCATCAGTTCCCAGGCAACAAAGCTTATTAAGTATGTACGGATTTCAAAAAAGGTAAGAATTGTGCAAAAACCGTGGGGACGACACCGTCTTTTTATAAAAGTTTTGTATATCGTACTTTATCATTCTCAGAGCTTATGTAATTTAAAATTTTTTTCACAGGTCGTCTCTTAAACACTGATTTTAAAAGAGTGTATTAGACCGGATAATTTACTATTGACCAAGAGTGTGCTATCAGTATTTTAGTTTGATAAGTATTGACAAATGCTCAAATTTGTTCTACAAAAGAGCTAAAAACTCGAATGTATTTAGAAAAAGATCTGATAACTAATGCGTTTATGTTGATAACAGATAAATGATTGATTCATTTGAAATGAGTTTGAGTTATACATGTATAAATGAATCCTGCAGAGCAGCGAGTTCTCACTATATTATTACTTCACTGCCATATATATAAATATCGATTAAGCATTAGTCTAAATTTTAATACTTCAATTTTCTAATGACACAGCAAGAGTCCTTTGAAATGATCTCTATATGACTTATGAGGTGAAGATCTTTTCTCATATGTTGCATTACATTCATATAATCATTTGTAATCATAAATTTGAAATATTCTTTAAAAATTATGAACGTTGTTACGTATAGATTTAATTATAAATAAAAATTTGTCAATTATTAATAAATTTTTTTTAATTAGATCATAGTAAAACAGACTACATGAAGAACTAATATATTTATTTCTTAACAAGTCTAACAAGTGATCTAACAAGTGATCTTCATGTAATAAAGTAATTATAAATGTTCATGGGTGTATCCAGGATTTCAGTCAAGGGGGAGGGGCAATTTGTTTTTACACAAAATTTGTTAAAAGCTAAAAACTAGTCTTTGAGGATCTTCAATAAACTTTCTTAATATTTCTTTCTGTATAAAAAAAATGCTTTTCAGAGGAAAAGTGCTTCCTCCCCTTGCTCCTTGTTGAATGTTGTTATGAATAGATTTAATTATGTCAATTAAAAATTTGTCAATTATTAATAAATTTTTTTTTAATTAGATCACAGCAAAATAGACTACATGAAGAACTAATATATTTATTTCTTAATATCTAACTAGTGATCTTCATGTAATAAAGTAATTATAAATGTTCATGGGTGTATCCAGGATTTTAGTCAAGGGAGAGGGGCAATTTGTTTTTACACAAAACTTGTTAAAAGCTAAAAACTAGTCTTTAAGGATCTTCTGCAAACTTTCTTAATATTTTCAGCTTCTTTCTGTGTATAAAAAATATGCTTTTCAAAGGAAAAGTGCTCCCTCCCCTTGCTCCTTGTATACACTCATGTAAATGTTCATTCTAAGAATCACATGTTGTTTCTGTCAATTATACAGCAATCACATTATGCTAAAAGTATTTTTACTCATACTTAATTTCTTGCATTTTCCGACTCCTCCCATGGCCGTGGTACTCGAATGTTTTCCCAGTTGTCAAGATCGATCTAAACACAAAATATATATATAATAAATATTGTATAGACAATAATTTTATCACAACATATTTTCAAGCAAATTAAGATTAGGCCAAACTAATGAGCTTTATTTAAATGAGGATAATGTTTATTATTCTAACAAAATTGTATAACATTAATTTATGTATTATTATTATTATTATGTAATATTTTATCTGTAATTATTCATGAAGTGGCTGAAGAAGACCAATCTAAAGTTGAAACATGTACCACGTGTAGTGCTAATTTTTTTATAAATAACGTTTATCTTTCTTATTAACAATTTTGTTATAATAATAACGCTCCTCATCCTCGTTTAAATAAGCTCGTTAGTTTAGCCTAATCTTAATTTATTTGTTTTTTTTTTACAAGGACGAGCTTATCTTAATTTGCTTGTATATTTCCCAAGCTTTATCCACTGTGTTTCAGTCACGAGCTGATCATCATACCTTCTCCAACTTCTCATACTCCTTCTCCAAAGTGATTTCCTCCGGTTGCTTCAATTGAAATCCCTTTTTTTCCAATTCGTCGCGCAACTTAACTTCACTCGTACTCTTGTATCTGTAACTAAAAATTTATCTCGATAAGGAAAAATGTGTTGGCGGCGGGGATCTTCGAGACTCGAGTTTATCCCTCATTCAACAGGGGCGTAGTTACCGTAACTCCGTAAATTCTCGGAGGCCGAACGATCCACCGATGATGAAGATCATAAACGGTATACCGTACTGCAAAATTCTGGAGCGTGACATTACATTCTTTTTTTTTTATATTTTACATCACTGTAAAAGCACGACCAGCATGACGGCAAACATAACCTCTTTTCTCTCACGACGTCAGACCAGAGAGGATCCTGAGAACGGCCATGCCCGCGATTTAGCTGGGACCGGCAATGAGCTGGTTTCAGCGCCCCTGGAAAGTGGATGTTGAACTACTAACTAGAGAGACCAATGAGAAGCACGCTTTCCGTCCAACGCGTGCTTCTGATTGGTCTCTCTAGTTAGTAGTTCAACATCCACTTTCGAGAGGCGCTGAAACCAGCTCATTGCCGGTCCCAGCTAGAGTCCTAGATTATCAGAGAAGCGCGACCGGCTTATGGCAGTATC
>NW_012027238.1:25096-36161 GCF_000956235.1 Wasmannia auropunctata
TTTATAATAGCGATAAATCAATCTTATGATTGGCCATTTGCGTGTCCAATCAGGACTCGTAACACCGGTCGCGCTTCTCTGATAATCTAGGACTCTAGTCCCAGCTAAATCGCGGGCATGGCCGCTCTCAGGATCCTCTCTGGTCAGGCTAGGTGAAAACATGGTAATTTTCAGTGCTGCCAACCTCGCTCGCCGTTTGCCAACGGCTGTGTTCCAAAATTCACTGCCAGCACTGAAAATCTATAGTCTACGTCACGTGCACTATAGATTTTTAGCACCGCGCTGATTGGCGCGCGATGATCAGCTGAATCGGCGACGCATTAAAGAGGAGGAACTTGCGGGAGGGGGTGAAGGAGGGTGGCCGTCTCTATTGTCGTGCGCGGATCAACCGTCGCCAGTCGGCGTAGTACCTTTGGGTTCTGTTTCCTATTTATCCTCCTGGACCGGAGCAAAACGCGGGCCAAAATTGGGTGACTCGCTGACGTAGAGGCGTTTCGGACGCATCCGGGTGAGCATTCGCCACTACTGTCTTAGCCCGCGCATTTCCATTTACGGCTTATAATTCGTCGAGACGACGAATAACGGGTGGAAAAAAAAAAAGAAAATTAGTTCCCTCGACTCGATTCGGTATAGGTTGTGACCTGCAGGCGATTCGTTCTCCCTTTCTACTTCCCTCTCGCGCCTAAATCACGCGAATAGATCCGACCGCGCGTGGATTTGCAGGGCGGCAAATCATCCTCGGTCGGAGGGATAGAGATTTTCCAACTCCGAGCAATTCCCGATTTGAATAAAGTCGTTTCCAAGCGTCTTCTCGTGCGTCGATTATTCGTTTATGTCGCGCGACGTCAAGTGGAGAGAACGTTCCTCCAATAAATGCAGATCGTACTTGTCGATGGAAGTTAACGATGTTCATATCGGAGAAACTCGAGAGATATCGTTTTGGACGGAGTTCCTTTACACCGTTTACGATTATTTATCGATTGACCTTCCGATTTGAACGAGGAAAGTGAGCTGCGCGCGGGTCATTGTACTCAACTACGTATGAACTTTGTTACGACTTTGTTACGAGCATTGTCGTTACTTTTATCCCCCTAATTCCTAAACGACTCGAGGAGTCGGCGTGACAACGAAATCCCGCGATCTCGAAACAAACATTAGAGTGATTTAGAGTATCTCTCTGAGAATCTCAGACACGCAATCTGATGTAACGGGGAGGTGAAATTTCCAGTACGTCTGTGAACCGAGCGAACTTGACCCTTTGTTCTCCCGAGTTGTTTTCCTACGGACGAACGGGGATCGGGTTATTTTATCCTTGATTTATGTTATCTGATTACTTCAATATAATTATAATCAATATGAACTATATTTTTTTGGGATTGCTATACGAGAGTTCTCTCCACATAATATAAATTAATTAATAAAGAAATCGTGTTACATATTGGACTGCTTGTTTATTAATTAATTTATATTATGTGAAGGGGACTTGTAACAATTCCAAAAAATATAGTTGATCGCGCTGATTATAATTATTAATTGTAACTGTTTCGAATGTTTCGAGAATATCAGATAAGATTGCCGCACAGCGTTACATCGAAATTGGCGATTAAAGGATTAAGATCCTTCGATTCGGACTAAATTTAATATATTAGTTACGTGAATCGTGTTTCTTTATTAAATATTACTGTACTTCGTATTATTTTGTGTGTAATTTTCGTAACATTCATAATTTAATTATATCCTGTTTTTATTTGTATCTATAATTTACTCTATGTGTAATTCGTATTTCTATTTGCTGCCAAAGGCTCAATTAAATAGATTAGTTTCGTTTCTTTATTAAATATTACTGTACTTCGTATATTTTGCATGTAATTTTCGTAACTTTCATAATTTAATTATATTCTGTTTTTAATTGTATCTATATATAATTTACTCTGTGTGTAATTCGTATTTCTATTCGCTGCCAAAATAAGGCTCAATTAAATAGATTAGTTACGTTTTTTTATTAAATATTACTGTACTTCGTATATTTTGCATGTAATTTTCGTAACTTTCATAATTTAATTATATTCTGTTTTTATTTGTATCTACAATTTACTTTGTATGATTTGTATTTTTATTTGCTGCCAAAATATTCGGCCAGTGGCGTGGGATTTACATCCTCTAACACATGTAACATCCAAAAAATCGATAAACATTTACGTCGGGCCGCGGGTGCGTTGAACTCTGGCGGTACAAAACGATGACGTAACCTTTAACCTCGTACGACGCAAAAATACTTTGTCCCGATTATTTCGGTGAATTCTAGGTAAATCATAGTAATACAGTAACTCGTTGCGCATCGATGGAAGTAAAATTGCTCCGAGAATATTTGGCAAAAATTTAAATGTTGTAATTATTTTTTAATCCATCAGAGACGGCATATTTAAAATAAAAAATAGGGGGAAAAATAGGCATTACGCACGTTCGTTCTGTATTGAGAGAAAAAAAGAATTTACAGAGCTGCTTTACATCTACGTAACACGGCACCTTTCTTTCGTCATTCCGCGTCAAAGCTCTGGAATATTCTAAACGGTCGTCTCGCAGCGGCCCGAGAAAGACACTATTCGAGCTTTAAAGCCGTAATCACACTAGCGGAGATTGGATTGGGATTTGACTAATCTAAGCAAAATTTATTAAATTTGATATTAGTTATTTTTTTTCTGATTGGTCAAATTTCCATCCAATCTCAACCTCAATCGCTAGTATGACTACGGCTTAAGGGGGCATATACACCTATAGACACGTCAAAACAAAGTCTAACTTTGCGAATTTTTTACGGAAAAAGAAACGAAAAGAAATAGAGAAGTCGGGTTTGTTTCATTGAAAAGACCATATTTTTTTCTTTTTAAATATATATATTTGATTAAAAAATGATTTAAAAAATGGCTTCGCTATTTAAGTTTTTTCTTAGTCGCGTTTTGAAAACGGCTTTTGCGGTGACCACTGCTGCTCTTACAAGACTCATTTGAAAACAAAATGCAACGAGTTATATAAAGTTAAAACATAGATCTACTTCTCTACGTAGCCGTTTTTCAAAATATTGCATTTGAACAATATGGCAGCTGGCCAAAGTCAACGTAGCGATTTATCACTTTAAATCTTGTTCGTTTTTTGGCTGCGAAAAAAAACGAAGCATCGTTTTTTTTCGCAGCCAAAAATTTTTTTTTCAAAAAAAAATCCTACGTAGGGAAGTAGTTTTTAATGTCTAGAAAAAGCGTGTAAAATTGCAAATTAATCGGCCAAACCATTTTCGAGATATAGTGGTCACGCGTTTTGAAAATCACGTTTCGAGAAAAATTCGTTTAAAGTTTTACATTCAGATTACACTACAAAACTATTAAAAATTTTACTTACATTTGAATCATCTACTCCAGGGCCATAAAGCAAACCCTCTGCTGAAGTGGATGCTTCTAAAAAATCGTTTTACGATCCGGTCGCAGACATGACGCAACAGATCATGTTTGACACGCGCTTGAACCTACTCGACTATAATTTCGTGTAACTGATGTTTCATCTTTCGTCGGATCGAATTCGAACTTTACAAAAACATCCTTAAGACATCATACTTTAAAAATATGTATTAAAAAAAAAATCGATTTTTGTTTACCTCTAGGTGTATATGAAAACCCCTTAAAACATTGCGCATTCACTGTCTTTCTTTCTCCCCCCCTCTTTTAGCCGAATCCCCAAGCTATCACATATTTTACGAATGATTTGTATTTGTTCGGGACAGAGAGATCTTTTCGGAGGGAACCTCCACCGCGTGTGGAGCCAACAGGTAGTCTATAAACCGTTAAGCAATCAGACTCCAATTAATTTACTTAGAAATTAATTCAACTAATAAAATTTTTAGCTTGTGCGTGCGTGCGTGCGTGCGTGTGTGTGCGTGCGTGCGTGTGTGTGTGTGTGTGTGTGTGCGTGTGCGTGTGCGTGTGTCGTGTGTGTGTGTGTTTTAAGGAGGTTCTAACGTTTGATGAAATATAAGACAGTCCATAATACATACATGATACGAAAGTTAAATATATTCATAATATTCAGAAAAAATTTTATTGACTTTTACCGTACCGTTTAGAAGATATTTAATTCTAATTAAATATAATTATATAGTATTTTACATGACAAATATACACATAATCTTATTTTGTACATATATTTTCTCTTAATTTAAAATATTTGCATATAAGACAGAAATTTCAAAATGTTATACTTAGAAAATAAACATTTAAGTTTATTTTGGTAAAGTTTTATCTGAATTGACTGTATTAATTTGAGAGAAATTTTATATATTTTTTGATGACGAAAAACAAGAATATTTGTCAAATAGTTAAGGTAGATATATATGTATAGTGGCAACATCAAACGATATATATTTGATATGCAATAATAAAAATACGACAAATAATAAAAAATGTTAATTTATACATTTTTAATTTATTATATTTTATTGATCATTTTTAAAATATAACAGTAAATAAATATACTCATATTTCTGCTATTGATACTTAAATCAAATAAAAGCCTTATAACTTTTATTTTGCCATTTTAAAAATATTTACTGACATATAAAATTAATAATGATTATGTACAATGACATTAGCGAAATAAATATTGTTGATAATGTTTTAATATTATTATTTTAATTGTTTTACACAATTTTAAGAATAAACTATTTATTGACTCTAAAGAGTAGCGCTGGAACCTCCTTAATCAGGCATCGTAAGTCATGTAAGAGCATCGTGATATTGGGCAGGTAGCTTGCAATATATCTCAAGTTTGTTTTGAACGTTTTCGCGCTTGTTTACTTGCACTTTTAATCGTGCATTTAAATTCTTATCTCTCGCGAGTGCGTCGAAAAAAATAACCGTCTCATTATTTTTTTTCCGTCAATTTGCGATCGCGAGAGTTGATGCGTCATCGTGCGTGGATCATGGTCCATCGGTTCGAAAGACGACGCAAAATTTCGACCAAGATATACGTATTATAACTCTCTTCCTTCGACGGAGGATGCCGCTTATCGTTACCGTGACGTCAGACCGTGACAAATTACCGATTGACGATGTTGATTTCGCTTTTAATTTGGAAATGACTCGCCTTTAACTTTCAACTCGGAGATACCATCATATATCTATCGTAAATCATATTACGTCGAATTTCTCGTATATCTTTCGCGATCTTGACATTGACATTTTGTGATTTTTTATAATGTAACGACTTGCTGGGAGATTTGCTGGGTGGCGTGTTTACGTAAGCATAACTTTTCCAGTAAACGGGAAAGGATTAAAATTATTTAATTTATGGATTAAAATGAATTGGCCTCCGTGAAAATGAATGCATTTCTATTTTTTTTATATTACGAATATAATATGATATTAATATATTTTTTTAATTTAGTTGGATTGCAACAATGCATTTTTTAGTCACAATTTTTAATTGAATATCATTTATGATCCATTTTTCATGGAAAAACTTTTTTGAATTTAATTAGATTGAATAAAACTGCATTTCCTATCTAGAATTTTGAATTAACTATTCACGATTTATTTTTTAAAGCTGAATTTCTTTGGATTGAATGGCATATAGAAAAATGTGCTCATGCAATTGCTATAAATGAATGCAAGGGCATTGAAATGAATTCAGGTTTTCAGAAAGTACGCATTCGCGTTGAAATGAATTTTTTTCAAATCTATTTTAATCCATTTCTTCGTTTACTGGGTTTCAACTCGGATATACCATCATATATCTATCATAAATCATATTAAGTTGGATTTCTCGTATATCTTTCGCGATCTTGACATTGACATTTTGCGATTTTTTAATGTAACGACAGATTTGATAGGTGGCGTGTTTATACGTAAGCTAATAACTTTATAGCCGAAGTGACTATTTACGAGGCGTCACTTATATTTCGCGAAGACGCACCTGATCTGGTCACAATGTCTATTATTTCTCACTTTTGTTGCTTCATACATATATCCGATATACAATTATACATTCCGCTCTCTCACCTTACTGCGAAGGTGATCGAAGAAAAATAGAGGGGGTAGAGAGAGAGAAACAGAGAGAGAGGAGGGGGAGGATCCAAGAAACGTGCTTTACCGGGATGGTGCATCCTTGAGACTCTCTCTTTTAAATCGGGTCGCGCGCGTACAGAGTCTGCAGCACGTAGCACTTTGTTTATATTGTCCATGAGCAGTCGTGCTAAAAGAGAAAAAGATTCGGTCGACCTTGCACAATCATGCGTTCGTTCGCGTATAACGCGCGATTATTTCAGCATTGAAGGCATGCGAACGCCTTCGGGAACGTTTGTGTTAATGTCAAATCGTCGTGCGTGCGATCTACGTTGACAAATTTCAATTGCAAATCGCTGAAGAAATGTTTTGACAACGAAAAAAAAAATCCTGCGGCGCATTAGCACTAATTTCCAATAGAAAATTCAAATTTTTAGCGAAAAAGAACAAAGAGTGACCCAACAAAAATGTGGTTTTTTCGCCTGTTCTTTTCGGCTCTCGATTTTGGAACTGAACTGTGTGCCAAATAGTATCTTATAATGAGATATTAGTCACAAAGAAGTTTCAGGTTGAGGTGACAATTGTTATCACAGCTGGGGATCACTTATTACGTCTCTTTACGCGAAAACTCGATTTTTTTTACATCCAAAACGAGCGTCATTTACGTAAAACTGCGATCAACCTTCATCGGCTTGATCAACCTTCGTAAAGGGGTATTCTAGTCTAGAAGCCAAATTTTTAATTTATTAATATTTTATTATATTTTAATTTGCTATTTTTGCAAATTTTTTTTAAAAGAAAATATAAAGTTTGTTGGGACGGGGTTTTTTCCTACATATTTATACATATTTGAAGTATGTCTCACAATATTGTTATTTAAAAATAACTATAAATAAGCGCTGTATACAATATATACTGAGGTCATGAAAAAAAAATTGATTCACGACTCCCATAATTCCGGCTGTTCTGCTCATTTAAAACAAAAAAATCAAAGTAATTCTTAATTAGTATGAGTTTGGTTACAGCAGATACTAAAATGAAAAAAAATATTGAAACTTTAAAAACTGACATTATTTTGAAAATTAAGTTTCGATTTTTGCAATTTTTTTTCACCATTAAAGAATTGTAAAAATTTTTAAAAATATATTTTGACTTGATTGTAGTAGGGACTATAGCCACGCTGAAGATGTGTGCACAAGCTCTATTTGATTGATCAATTGGTTTTCGAAATATCATGGGAGCAAATTTTTTTTTTCACTTTAGTATATATTGTATACAGCGCTTATTTATAGTTATTTTTAAGTACAAATATTTTGAAACATACTTCAAATATGTATAAATATGTAGGAAAAAACCCTGTCCCAAAAAACTTCATACCTTTTTTTAAAAAAATTCGCAAAAATAGCATAAAAATTTGGATCTCTAAACGAGAATACCCCCTTAAAATACCAAACCTCGCAAATCTGTGATAATTCCATAACGAACTTTGATTTCATCTCCCCCTCCCCCTCCGAATCTGATAACAATTGTCACCTCAACTTGAAACTTCTCTATAATTATAATGTCTCATTATAAGGTATTATTTGGCACACAGTCTCAAAATCGAGGGCCCAAAAAACGGGCGATTTTTTGGGTCGCTCTTTGGTCCGTGTATTATCTGTCAAATGCGATAAAAATCGAAAATGTATTACAATTATAAAATGTAGTAATAACAATCTTTCTGTAGTAACTTTTCCTTTGGATAAAACTTTTTTTTTTGTTAAGAAAAAATCGAATCTAAATCGAGTTATTTATCCTTAAAAGTTGGTGAATTCTGTGATACTCCACCTTTATTTTTCTCGTTAATGATGACTTGTATGGAACGCGCAAAGTTTATCTCTGTTTATAACTCTCGTTACTCTGTTTACAGATACAAGGCTGGCCAGCTGCGCCATTCTTGACGTGTGGTTCTTCCCATCAGCCACACTACACCAGCCAAACCTGGCTGCCGGGTCGTCGTAGTCGGATTGTTGTAGTTAGCTGTTGCGATGTCACACACTGCAGGAATGGACACGGGCTTGCCTGTACCGGATGCCACCCCCCCGCTCGAAAAATTGCAAGAGGACCTGGTCCTGGACCTCGTCCAGGAGGTCAAATTTCAACCGGACCTCCATCAATTACCCATCAACCCAACATCACCGTTTCACGATGAGGTGAGAACAATTATTCTGCGCGGTGGAAATTTTATAACTAAACTGAATCAAAAACTTATTGGCTCTAATAAGCTTTGCTATACCACCATTTCAACACATCTTTTGATATCAATGAGACTTTAATGTATTCTCTTTGTGTTTCAAGATTCAACGTAATACAGATTAGTAATAAGCACTTGCTTAATTATCGAAGAAAAATCTCTCCATACGTTCCAGGACGACGAGATAACGATTGTTGCTCGGGATAGATCCGCTCATGAACTAAGATGGCTCAAAGTGGTGTACGACCTGCCCTCGGACGTATTCTTCATCGCGGTCAATCTGATGGACCGTTTCCTGACTAAGATAAAGGCGAAGCAGAAGTACATGGCCTGCATCAGAGTGTCAGCCTTTTACACAGCCGCCGTCCAGCAGATGCAGGCCGACGAGCCCCGCCATCTAATCTCGATCTCACAGTGCAATTGCACGGCCCACGACTTGACACGTATGTCGGGGGTGATACAAAATAAATTGGAATGGGCACCCGGCACTGAGCCTATTACCACCCTGACTTTTCTACGGCTGTTCAACAATATGTTTCACGCGGTGGCGAAGGAAATGCATCTTGGCGACGTGTATACCAGTATCGTCAAGGTGAGCTGTCACGGAGTTGCCGCAGATCTGGAAAATTGGGCGAACCGGGAAAAGTTGGGGAAAGATATAAAAGAACCTGGAATTTTGAATTTTGCTCCTTAAAAGGGATCCACCCCGATTCTGTAACTCTTAACGAATAGTTCGGTATCGTCATATTTCTTGTATGTATTGCTTTTTCTGAAAATCCTTTTCCAGAATTAAACAATAGAAAATAACAATAAAATGATTTTGTATGAAAATCGAAAAAATTTTCGAAAATTACGGTTTTGTTCGAGATTTGTCTCTGTTATCGCAACCGAAAATTCTGAATATTTAGCGATATTGAAGAAATGTCTACAGGAATCTCTTTCCGCTTTTACCACTGAGTTTTTGTCTGGTCCCCGAGCAACGAAAAATTCAGTTATACCAAAGGAATTTTTTTTGTAATTTAACACATAACTTCAAAGCAACAATGTCGAAGATATTAATAATTTGTTGGCCTGAATTTGCATTTGAGATTATATTACGTTATTAAACTTCTAAATTTATGTTGCTTGAAATAATATAAATTACTTTTCTTGTAATATGTATCTTCTAAACGGTAAAATTTAGAATTTTATATTTGATACTGATTATGGAAAATTTTCCACTGTCGTTTGGAAATCATGGAAAAGTCAGGGAATTTTAAAATTCATTTTCTGTGGCAACTCTGTTATTATCTCCTGATTTATAAGATAATAAAAAAAGAAAAAAATATTACGCTAACCCATATTAAAAAGCGCTGACGGAATTCGAAGTATTTGTCAAAGTATTTATTAAGTCGTTGCACCTTATGTTAATCTTATAAATATTTTTTTTATTAACATTGAAAATTTACGATCAAACCGCGCTTACGAGCATGTCCCTGTTTCAGGAATCCGAATTGATTCGCAGATTGGAAATGGTGGCTTGCAATGGCAATTGCGCGAGTCTCAGGCCATCCGAGGTGGCTCTGGTATTATTCTGCATTTATTTGGATACCGCTGTTAATCGACTGAATACGAATGCAGACACAACCATGTCTGTCGACGGTCCATCCTTACACAACGCAACCATCATTACGCCGTCTTATCAGATGCTGAAAGATGAACTCTTGCAGTTTGCTGTGGAGCTCCGAGAGAAATGCAATGTAAGTGTTTCATTACTTGGCGTTTTAAGTTTTATCACTTATTCCGAATAAAAACATGTAATATATAAAATATCGAAAGAAATTGTACTGTGAAAACAATATTTTCGTTGACTGATTGTGAGTGAAAAGATAAAAATTTTTTAAGGGGTCTCACCACCCTTGAGATTTTAAAATATCTTAAGTTTGGAATTTTTTGTGAGTAAATGGATAACTTTATTTGAAATCTGCTTAGAGGACTTTATTGTACATATATAAGAAACCAAAAAAATATTTTTTTATTTTTCTTATGTCCAAAATGGCGGCGCACTGGCCTACACTTGCGGAATCCCTTTTTTCTATTAGTGTAAAAAATTCTAGACACACGGTTTGGCCTTGAACAAAACATAAAGAATTTTTATTATCTACATATTAAAGATTAGAAAGATACGTAGGGATTTTTTAAAATATTGATTTTTCTCAAAATGGTAGCTATTTTACGAAAGTCTTGTATTGACAAAAATACGAACTTTTCGTAAAAATAGCTGCCATTTCGAGTAAAATCAATATTTTAGAAAACCCCTACGTACCTCTACAGTCTTTAATATGTAGATAATGAAAATTCTTTGTGTTTTGTTCAAGAGCAAACCGTGTGCCTGGAATCCTGTACACCGATTTGAAAAAATAGATTCAGCAAGTAGGTCATTGCGCTGCCATTTTGTGCATAAAAAAATAAAAAATTTTTTAGTTTCTTATATATGTACAACAATGTCCTCTAAACAGCTTTTAAATAAAATTATCTATTTACCCACAAAAAAATCCCAAACTTAGGTATCATTTTAAGGTCTCAGGGGAGGTGAGACCCTTTAAATAAATATGACAATTTCGAAGTGGGTATTAAAACAAAGAACAAGTTAGTATATCCTGACAAGATAAAAAAACAAGCTAATTTTTAGGAATTTTTTTCTGGCAAAATATAAATAATACATGAAATCCGTTTAAACCATTATCTTTATTATAAATTCAAGTGTCCAAATAAATTTTTTGGTAAAAAGATCGGAAGAGCACAC
>NW_012027238.1:36807-40553 GCF_000956235.1 Wasmannia auropunctata
CAAAAAATTTATTTGGACACTTGAATTTATAATAAAGATAATGGTTTAAACGGATTTCATGTATTATTCATATTTTGCCAGAAAAAAATTCCTAAAAATTAGCTTGTTTTTTATCTCGTCAGGGTATACTAATCCCTTAAGACGGAGCGAAAATAATCACGGGATAACTCGCGCGATTTACTTGACTCTTAGCGCCGAGCCGCGGACACGTGTCTCGCGATCGATTCTCAAAGAGCTCATGTTTTTATCGCGCATTTGTAGATTTCAGAGGAGAGCTTCTGCTCCACTCACGCGGCGGTGGGCGCCATACTGAGCAAGTATAACGCCCAGGAGCAAACACCTCACAGACAGAAGCTAACTTGGAGACTCTCGGGGCGCACCGCCGATGCTTTACGTCCGACCGACAAGTTCAGATCCGTGCTGCCCGCCATCGCGGAACACGTGCCGAATCCGTCTCCGAGCAGGATCAGGTATCTATTATCGCTTCTCCGGGTCGAAATTAAGGGGGTATATATACCTTGTTAGAAATTTTGAAAAAGTCGATTTTTCGAAAATCATATTTTCTTAAAGTATATAATATTAGAAATATTTTCTCTCAAAATTTTAAGTTGTATTTTCATGGAGATACACGATCTCAAATATACGTTCGAATATCCGTCGAAACGAAACGATGACGATAGTTTTCTTAGTGCATCTGCAAAAAAACTTAAGAATATATCGTCGGCAACAACAAATTGACGGATTTCGGATTCGATTTTTTCTTAACAAAAAAAGTTTTAGAAGCAACAACTTTAGCAGAGAGTGTATTATATGGTCTCCGAATGGATAGAATTCTTGTGTAAATTGAAATTTAGTATAAACTGCACTTGAAACTTTAAAAACGCGTTTTTCTCAAAACTAGGTTTTCAAAATCGGTGACCACGATATCTCAAAAACCACTGCACTGATCAATTTGCAATTTTACATGCTTCTTTTAGACATGTAAATCTAGTCTTTTTATCGAAGGATTTTTTTTCCAATGCGTACTTTTTTTTTAATGAACGAAAAATGTCCGGTTTTTTAAAATGAAAATCGAACTTAAACTTTGAACAGTCGCCATTTTGTCGCAATTCAATTTTTGGAATAGCGATCGATTAGAAAGTAGATAAGTTCATATATTTATTAAATTTTTTGGATTTTTTTCATTTCTGATAACCTCGTTCCGAACAGTAGTGATTATCGCAAAACGCGTTTTCGAAAACGGTTTTCCAGACATTAACTACAACTTACTCATTTATTAAGATTTTTGCATAAAAAAATATGAAAACTTTGTCAAAAATAGGCTCTTTCGAATATAAAAACTTTGATACAAAAATATGCATATACTTTTTTCGAAAAGAATTCACGAAAATTCATCTTTTTTTTCGGCCTCCTAACTAGGTATAGTTAATAAAAATTTCCCTTAAAAAATCGTACATTACTCGAGCATAGAGTTGAATCTTTCTTTCTTTTGCAGGAAAAATCGTAAATACGCCCGACGCCACGGCAATAAGAGACGTTAAAGTGGCATCGCCTTTTTTTGAGGTATGCTTGATTTTATTTCACCCGTAAAGGCTACGTCTCTTTTGAACATCCGTAAAGAACACCTGAGTGCAAATTCGCACTAAGCGTTTTTAAAGTTTTATATCTTCTGAAAATAAAAAAGCAAAATTAAAGCAAAAAACGTGTGTTTTCCAATGTAAAATTTTCTGACCAATCAATTGGCAATATTAAATTTTCGAAAAAAGAACGTAATTGTTTTCAAAACCGCGCGTGAAACAAAACCATTTTCTCACAAATGCCCACAAGTTGAAAATTTTGTGGGTGCGAATTCGCACTGAGGTGTCCTTTACGGGTTAAATACTCCACTGTTGAAGATATCTTTATAAAACATTACGAATCTTTGAAACGAGCTCTTGTCACATGTTCACTTTTCATTTTTTTTTTTCAGAGTACGGTACTGAGATTTCCATCTGGTATATCAAATAATCTTTACTTTTGGTATACTTAATATCTGGTATGCGTCAAGATTTTCACTTTTTCCCAGTACGAAGATTAAAATTTTACTCGAAAATATAAGATTCTGTTTGCGCAGAATGACGTCTTAGAAGCTTTGTTTGTATTATCTATTCAATATGTCATACTGGCAATGTATTAAGTCATCGTCTCTCGCTATATATACGATATAGTTACGTATATTACATTTTGCCAGTATGCGAATCATTATCGCACCGTATATTAATATATTAATTTAATATATTCCTGGCTCACTTTCTCATCGCATTACACGCACATATTTCGGAATATTTGAGCAAATATTTTATAAGGACAAGGATTTGAGCTTCTCCCTGTTCCTAGCGGGAAGTTCGAATACTGAGAGAGCGAGGAGGCGAAGTATATAAAAAGCGCTGTGAAAAGCAAAACGAAGTAGAAGTCGTTGAGAAATATTGAAAATTAATGTGATATACATGTCCTTTATAGTCATTATTATCTAATGAGTAAAACAACAATCGCTAAAAACGCGTATATCTATATATTTACAAAATTTGTTAAAAACGAGAAAAAAAGATATAAAAGAGAGAGAGTGATATAAGAACTGCGAAAGTGTTGAGAATTTCGTGTAATGTAAATCGATTATTAAAAGAAAGGGGGAAAAAGGGATTATAAAGATAAGTCGATTGACACCAATTAGAGTCAAACGGGCTGAAATCTATGCTAAGTTTGACGAAGAAAAAAAAAATGTTTCGTTAGGTCTAATTTGTGTCCCGAAATACGCTTTTCTTTATCGTATCTTTGTATCGAGAAAACGGAAACAATCTCATATGTATACCCCAAAGATAAGCCATATTTTCTTTTATAAAAATCGTGTTCGCATCGCTTCTCTTTGTGAAATTATCTCGTACATTTTGGGATTAAGATTAAGTTCTCTTGCGGTAATAGAATATGCCTTCTTATTGGCATCAGTTAGCTTTACGATCATTCATTATCTGATTCGTCGCGATAGCTCGTAACACAAGAGAGAGAGAGAAAGAGTCAAGGAAAAAAGCATGAAGAAATACTCGTAAAGCTGATCTGCCTATCTCTCCTAAACCTTAATTGATCGCATAATATTTCCTAGATCTGTAAACCGCGTGCATTTGCAGCCAATTAAGGATTATGAGCGATCGTTGTATCGAAATGTAGTGAAATTCGGAAGCAGGCGTAAGCACGTGATGCGTTGTAATGCGAGCAAACGCAGTAATTGTAATTTTATTTGCCTAAAACATTGAATTTTTCAGGCGGTTTGTGTGATTTTCAGCTCTGTCCAGGATTGTATTCTTTTGGGCTTGAAATTGTGAAACATGTTAATATTTATTCCTGTTCCTACTTCTTACTTTAATTATGGTCGTTTTCCCGTAACGTGACGTTCGATGAAATTAAATCACTAAAAATGTTTTACGTAATGTCATTTTAAAAAACGTATCTGCAATATCTCACGGATAATACATAATTAATAGTATTGTATAGTCTGCCTATATGTATATACATGTATACGTATACATATACAATACATATTATGTATATTATATATATATTATATATATATATATATAAAATGTCATTTTGTGTATTTAAATATACATATAATTGGTATACATATATGAGAGATATGTGTGTGATGTTACCTATTATATGTATACTTCCATACGTACAAAATGACATTTTACACACACACACACACACACACA
>NW_012027238.1:40573-42112 GCF_000956235.1 Wasmannia auropunctata
CACACATTTATGTATTTATAATTATATATTATTGAAAATAACAGTATTTTACAATGTTAACAATAATATACTTTTAAACGAAAAAAAAGTGAATGTGACACACATGAAAAACTTTTAACGACGTTCTCTCCAGACTTGTCTCGTCACTGAGACGTGCGCTATGAGAAAACGGCTGAAGAGAAGGGTAGAAACATAATCTCCCCCCGTAATGAACATAGACAAACACCGACACATTTCTATTTCGAGCCCAAAAATACAAATTCTGAACAGCACTGAGAGCCCCCGTCGATTTATGCTGCGCATCAAATATACGTCAAAATACGGTCATATGCGATTCACGATAACTTACATAATTCCGCGCTCGGCAGCTGCATTATCTGCGCTTTTAATTGAGGAGAAAGAACTGTTGGTTCAAGTAAGTTCGCAAATCTTAGCCAGTTTACGCTAGTCATAAGTCGTACCGTACTTTCATTTTATGATCTGTGAAAAATATACATTCTCTTCTTGCCTTTTGTGGCAATCAATACATTATGCAAATTTTATTCCACCAAACTTTTTTTTCTATATTTTCTAACAAATCTCTATAATTAAACACCACGCACTATGGACATTCGAAGAATCGTTTAATCGTCGGCATTCTTGTCGAGAGCGAATCAAAATACTCTTTACAAGTATATGAACGAGAGTGTAATTCAATCATGGCAAAAAAATTGCGTATCTCAGGATATAGTTGGTGCTACGAAAATGTCCCCCCTTCTGCAGACGCAGTATAGGACATTTGATATTTGAGACTGCAAGAACGAGATGAAGAGTCTGATATAATATTAAGATCTGTAAGGATGGAACGTCGTACTTTTTTTCCTCTCTTTTCGGGAAGAGAACAAAAAATAGAAAATTCTTTCTTTCTTGCAAAGTATATCGTTTCTAAATATCGTGTATATGTGTATATTCTATCTCGTCCGGATGATTTTTATCACAAGGACAAATTTTTACTCGTCAGTGCTACGTCACACATTTTGGCAATTCTTAATCATTGTGTTTCTAGTTTTGTACCTTTTGAGCACTTCTTCAAGGACCTTCGACGTAATGTGGAACAAGTGCAAGAAATAAAACACAGTGTGTCTGCATTTTATATTGACGACAAAAATCGAATTTGTAATATTGCACAAAAAGTTTGCCTGTAATAAAATGATAAAATATATTATGAAGACGAATTAATCTACTGTAATCTTCCGTTTTACAAAGGGGGCCAATCTTCCATGTCTGTTCCATGCCATGAGGGTATGCATTCGTACGTATGAATATATCGACGAGTAATTTTCAATATTAACTCGTCTATACAATATACATGATGTGTTTAATAAGATTACGTGACGTCACACAGAGAGGTCTAAAAAGAGTGATTCAAACAATCGCCTGTTTTTCGAGCCCTCGATTTTGAGATTGAAATGTGTGCCAAACGATACCTTATGAGACATTAATTACAGAGAAGTTTCAAGTTGAGGTGACAATTGATATCGGAGGAGGGAGGGGGGGGGG
>NW_012027238.1:43326-45054 GCF_000956235.1 Wasmannia auropunctata
AAAATACTTTTTAATTTGATCTTTCAATTACAATAATATATAATGTTAAACTTATATATAAAATACTGACAATCTTAATATTTGAATTACAAAATATAAAATATTTTCAACCTTTCGGTTTGAAATACAAAATACAAAATACAAAATATTTTTAAGTTTTTATTTGAAATGGAAAATACTTTTTAATTTAATCCTTCAATTACAATAATATATAATGTTAAACTTCTCCCTCCAACAGTCCCCTCTTCATTTTTAAAGAGAGAAAGAAAAGTTGCTTTACTCTTTTACACTCTTTAACAGTCCCATTGTCGTGTATCAACCGCACGAGAAATCTATTTACTAATGTGAGATTAAGAAATTTGACTCTGATGACTTGATTTTGCTTGAAACTTGACGAAAATAATTAGTGTCGCTAATTGTCATATAAGAAAAATTTAAGTTACTATTGATTGTTGTCAAAAATTTTAATCTATCATTTCTTTAGTATTTCAAATACAAAATAGATTGAAATTGTATTTGAAATACAAAATACAATGAATAACTTTTTTCAAATACAAAATACAAAATATTCTTATGTGCTCCGCTGAAATACAAAATACAAATTGTATTTCAAATACAAGTATTTGAAATATGCCCAGGCCTGATTATAGGGTACTATTTGGCACACAATCCCAAAAAATCCAGGACTCAAAAAAACGGGCGAAAAAAATCACCTTTTTTGGGGGGGTCATTCTTTATGTTAAACTTGATTATATTACCTCTACATTTAAATATGTAGCAACCTTTATAATGTACACTAATCCAGAGTGTAGTGCCAATGATCGAATTCACTATTACTCCGCATAAATATGTGTAACTTAAAAGCGTGCACTCACTTGTGCATAAGGCGCCAAGTAGTACAGCGCGGTGATGTGCAGTTTGAACTTTCCGGATTTTGTGAATTTGCCGAAACAAGTGCCTAAACTTAACAGAAGATCGGACGCCACTGAATTCGCTAAGGACAAAATCTGCTCCGACACATAATACACCCTGTCCTTCCTCTCTCGAAAGCAGTATATACCATCTGGTCGATCAATCAACTGCTTGACGTTGTTGCCGATGCTGCAATAATCACAAATTTATGATTTACGAATATCTTGGAGTATCCAAGGCTCATTTATATAATGTGCATTTAACTTGAAAATTACGGAGTAAGTGTAATTTAAATTGGACTGCAGTTACTTACTATTTCGATAGTTTCTTGAATACGAGCTTTGTCCTTTCCTCTGACAATTGCTTCATCGTTAGAACATATAGGGGAGCACGTGCAGTCAATTATTTAAATATCGTCAAATTCCGTTTTCTTTAAAATTTTCTATCCTTCATTGATATCGTCACAACGCGAACACGTGTAGCGACAAACGTATAAGCACAACACTCACGTCCTCCCCTCCCACGTCTGATTCCCACTCCGCATTCCGCGAACGCGGTATCTAGGGAATTTCGAAAAAACTGTCGTTTCGGTTGCCTATCTTTTTAGGAAAAAGATAAGCCTATCCTAGTTGGGAAAGTTTTTTCTTTAAACTAAATTAATTCAGTTAAAGTTAATGACTTATAAAATTAATTTAGCTAAGTTGAAAGTTGCATGAAAAAACTAATAACTTAATTAAATGTTGCATTAAAATTAAATTAAGTTAAATTAAAAGTTAATTTTAAATAATATCATTTATATTTTATATAAATTTAGTA
>NW_012027238.1:45074-46176 GCF_000956235.1 Wasmannia auropunctata
GGGGGGGGATGAAATCAAAATTTATTATGGAATTATCACAGGTCTGCGAAGTCCGGTATTTTAAGAAGGTTGATCCAGCCGATAAAGGGGTTGACCGCAGTTTTACGTAAATGACGCTCGTTTTGGATGTAAAAAAATCCAGTTTTCGCGCGAAGAGACGTAATAATAAGTGACCTCCCTCCAGCTGTGATAACAATTGTCATTTCAACCTGAAACTTCTCTATGATTAATGTCTCATTATAAGAAACTATTTGGCACGCTGCAGTCCAGTCCTAAAATCAAGGGTCCAAAAAACAGGCGAAAAAAAACCACCTTTTTGAGGATCACTCTTATAAGACGCAAGAAACATCAGAGTTGCTGTACAAATTAGATATATATTTCGTTTTCCTAAAAAAAAAGAATGTAAATTTTTGTTACAATAACGTATCTTCTGAACGAATGTACTCTCCAATATCTGCTTGGTGAAAGCAAACTACTGCCACGGGATCCGCGTGTTTGCAATCGACTGTACTTTTTGCAGCGATGCCAAATCCCTGGAAGTATTAAATGGAAAACATAAATGAACTTCATATTGCTTACGATATCTGTTTTTTTTTTTCATAATAATTGAGTGAAAAAGATAGCAATGCATTGAGAAACAATTCAATCTGATATTACATACCAGTGGCAAATCGGTCATACTAAACACGACGACGCCTTGATATTGAGAAATACCCTCCGTCATACGAGCGAGACCCGATTTCATAATATGATGCCCATAAAGAAACTGTTGCTCCGCCGAAGGTTTCACCCAAATTTTGTACTGAAATAAGAATTTTGTATTTGATAAGTTTGTAAATTATATTCGGTCACTTGCATTATACTAGATTAGTGTATAATAAAAGCTGCTGTAAAGCTAGCAAAGTTAAACCATAGAAATATTTTGAATGATTACCCAATAATTATTGCTACATTATTTAAAGTATACATTATTTTTCATTGTTGAGTGACCCAAAAAAATCGCCCGTTTTTTGGGCCCGCGATTTCGAGACTGAACTGTATGTTAAATGATACCTTATAATGAGATATTAATTATAGAGAAGTTTCAAGTTGAGGTGACAAT
>NW_012027239.1:0-399 GCF_000956235.1 Wasmannia auropunctata
TCACTAAATGCGCCGCGGAAACGACTCGGCCCTGCCACGACCGACACAGCGCTATAACGCATAAAAGATAACCGAAATCGCGTATAGGGTTTCAAGAACACGTCTTATAAATGCGCGACAAACTCGCGCTAGATCCGTTTTGGGATCGAAATCTCCGTATTCGCGGCGTCCGATCGAGATGCTTTTTCGTCGGTGTTTTTAACGCTCGCTGAATAACGAATTCTTTTATTACGCAATACTTTGCGGGACTTCTATTACGCGGACTTTACTAACGAACCGAACCGGAACAAAAGACCCTGTTGCCATCCGGGCAACGATATTTATACCCTCGGTCGCTTTTCCCCTTCTCCGTGTTTGCTACGCACAATACTTTCAACGCTCGCTTCCAGGTTCTCGGAA
>NW_012027239.1:2722-3437 GCF_000956235.1 Wasmannia auropunctata
AATTTTGCAAAAAATTAAAGCTACTACCACTTTGATTGGAATAGAAAGATCTTCAATGGGAGTACAAAGATACATACCACTTAGGTTTTATTTTTTTAAAATCTTTACTTTAATATTTTTTTTTATAGGATTGTAATTTAGCGCCAGTTATTGATATCAAATCTTTTATTGGGTTTAATTTGGTACAAGTTCTTTTTAGGTACAAATCATTTGGGTTGAGTAAAATATTACAATACCACTTTCATTTTTTTAATTTGATATTACAGTTTTTTTAAGAACGCGTACTCTTAGCGCCTTTTTTACCTTTTTTAAAAAGGTAATTTTGTACTGATATCATGCATTTTATAGTGTTAAGTATTTTACGTATAAAAATTATAGTATCACTTCAGCTTTATTTTTTAATTTAGTAGATTTTTAAAGTTACTACTACTTGGGTTGGAATAGAGACGTTCTTTAATGTGTAATGAAATATATAAGTTTTTTCTTACAAGAGGGGGAAATTTTCGCATTGCCCTTTGTGAAGCGATGGCCTCATTCGCCTAGTTTACACCGAGCACTTGATACGCGTACTAAGTACCAAATCCGTATCAAATCGCTTGATACGGTCGGTGTAAACGTTCGCGAATTATCTTAGTACTGTCTAGTCTGATACTCCTGAATCGCTAGTATCAGACCAAAATAGTACGCGTATCAAAAGATTCCGACGCACTATAAA